>NC_092382.1:63831291-64131291 GCF_030028105.1 Mobula birostris
TGGAGTGATCCTACAGCCGGTGTCGAACAGGAAAGGTACAAAATGATTCACTTTAGAAAGACGAATGTGATGGCAGAATGCAGGGTTAATGGTGGAGTTGTTAATTAGAAACAGCTGGTTTTGGGTAAATCCACCTCCGACCTGCAGACGGTGCTTAAAAACCATCTGCACAGAGTCTGGGACAGGTATGTTCCATTCCGAAGGACGAGGACGGCAAGCTCAAAGAACCCTATATGTCGAGTGAGGTCATAATTGTAGTCAAGAAGAAAGAAGAATGTGTGGAAATGTTGAGGAGCTCAAATCAGAGTGTTGGAGGATTATAAAGAAGCCAGAAAAGTACTGAAGAAGGGGGTTTGGAAAGATAGAAAAGGTAATGAAATTTCTTGGCAAATCTGGTTAAAGAGAATCCCAAGGCATTTTATGCGTTCATCTGGAGCTGGACGATAATTGGAGAGAGGGTGGAACCACACAAAGATAAAGATTAGTGGAAGAGTTTGCTGGGATGCTAAGGACGTGATAGAGGTGTTTAATGAAGACCTTACGTCAGTATTTACCAAGAAGGACATGGAGAAATGAGACATCAATGTTGAGAGTATTCTCTGCTAGGGTATTTGGAAGTATCGGTAGTGCTGCGTCTCTTATACAGCATTAAGTTGGATAGGTGCCACGGTCTCACGGGGTATAACCTAGGTTATTGAGGAAAGCAAGAGAAGAGATTGCTGGAGACTTGCTGAAAAACTATGTACCCCCCGCTCCCCCATAGTCATAGTCATGTCCTGGAGGACAGACGAAAACGTAGTGT
The DNA here is from genome assembly GCF_030028105.1 of Mobula birostris. NCBI lineage: Eukaryota > Metazoa > Chordata > Chondrichthyes > Myliobatiformes > Myliobatidae > Mobula > Mobula birostris. The sequence goes on from NC_092382.1 coordinate 63,832,094, forward strand.
TGATCGATCATTCAAAAAGGGAACCACGGATAACCTTGGAAGCTGTAGAGCAGTGAGCTTGGCTTCAATAGTAGGGAGCTACTAGACAGAATTTTTAGAGATAGGAGTTATGAGCATGTGGAAAACCATGGCCTACTGAGAGACAGTCATCTTGGTTTTCTGTGGAGTGAGTTGTGTCGTTATAAACTTAACTGGCATTTTTGATGGGTTGACAAGACTGATTGACGGAAAATCCAGTTCTCCATGTTCTTTGGACGCATTATAGGAAGGTCTTTGACAGAGTACCAGAACGGAGACTCAAACAGAAGATTATGATGTTGAATTGGCTGTTTGGTTTCATAACCAGATTGCCCATTGAAGGTAGTCTGTGATAGTCGAGGCAACTTATTCTAGACGGAGATCTGAGATCAGTGGTGTTCCGCAGAGATCTGAGCCGGAATCTCTGCTGTTCCAGATATAGGGAGAGGGTGGGTATGGGGAGGAGAAATGGCAATTGGTGGTTAACCCGTCTAAATGGGAGATGTTGCACCTTGGCAGGGCAAATGTAAATAGGCAGTACACTTTTAAAAGCAAGACCCTTAACAGTGTTGATTAGCAGAAAGATCCTGGCAGTCTAGCCTTTATTAGTTGTGTCATTGAGTTTAAAGGTCATGATGCAACTTCCTAAACTATGGTGCTTTACATTCAGTTTTGATCATGCCATTATATATGGAGGTAAAGAATTTGGAAAGAGCGGAGAAGAGTATTTGCCGGGATGTTGCCTGGACTGTAGAGGGCACGTACTACAATGCGTGGCTGGCTAAGGCTGAGGTGTTTTAACATAATTTGATAGATGTTTATATGATTACGAGAGGTACAGGCAGTGCAGACACCCAGAATTTTGAACCCACTGTTGAAATGTCTAACACCAGAGGCTATGAATTTAATGTGACAGGGGATAATCTCAAAGATGTAAGAGGTAAACTCTTTTATACACAGATTGGCCGATGGCTGGATTAACCACCTGGGGTGGTCGTAGAGACAGATATATTAGATACTTTTAGATTATGAAGACATGTAGTCCTCTTTTATTGTCATTTAGTAATGCATGCATTAAGAAATGATACATTAGTTCCTCCGGTGTGATATCACAAAACACAGGACAAACCAGGACTACAAAAACTAACAAAACCACATAATTATAACACATAGCTACAACAGTGCATAATACCATAACTTGATGAAGAAGTCCGTGAGCACAGTAAAGTTCAAAGTTTCTCAAATGTTCCACACCTCACGCAGACGGGAGAAGGAAGAACTCTCCCTGCCATGCCGACCACAATCCGACTCTGAGTCAACCGAACACTTCGAGCTCTGATCAGATCTCCGACACCGAGTACTGAGTGCCACCTCTGTCCGAGCGATTCGACCTCTTTCTCGTTCGGCAAAAGCAGGCAAAGCCGGGGATTTTGAGGCCTACCCTCCGAAAGATTCCCGACCACAAATTAAGGACAGCAGCGGATGGGCGTTTCAGAAATTTCTCCAGATGTTCCTCTGTGCTTTCACGTCCAGAGGGAGATTATGTGTGGAACGGACAGTCAGCTTGTTTGCCGACATTAGCTGTCGCACACAACACACGTGCAGAGAGACCATGTTGCAACTTTACAAACTGTTGGCTGGACCAGTAGGAATTGCGTGTGCAGCTCTGGTGACACTGCCACAGGAAGAATGCGTATGTTCTGGAGAGGGTAGAGAGAAGTTTCAGCAGGTATTGCTTGCGTTTTAATATTTCAATTGCAAGAGAATGGATGTGATGAGCACATTTTCTGATTTAGAGTCTCGGCCCACAGATCAATTATTAATTTCCCTCCATAGAAGCCGCCTGACACATTCCATGTTCTAGATACCCTCTTGAAATGCCGTGGGATTCATTGTAATTCTACTCGCCAATGACATTACACTAATCTCAATATCTCTCCGAGTCTCGCTTCAAGTTATTTTTTCCTTCTCCTCTTTTGGTCTGCTTTGTGCAGGCGTTAGAAATGTCAAGCAGGATAGGGGAATGTTCCTCTTGCGGGATCTGGGAAGGCATCCAGTATCAGCCTCTTACATTCTGCATTGCGGAGTTGGAGCTGGAACCCAATAAAATCCGAATCAATCTAGAATCTGAGTAGGTGATAGGACATTAGAGAGATTAAGATATTTTTTAAATAAAACTCAGGGGAAGGGGATCATCATATGATCGAATTCAACCTGAACTTTGAGATGCAGAAGCTAATGTTAGATGAACGAGTATTACAGTGGAGCCAAGGGAAGTACAGATCATGAAAGTGGAGTTGACCAGATGTGATTGGCAGATAACTCTGGCAAGGATGGCGACAGGACAGCAATGGCTCCAGTTTATGGAATCAATTGGGAAGGGATAGGATATATGCATCCAAAGAGGAAGACGTACTCAAAAGTTTATCTTGTTAACCGTGGGTAACAAGATAAGTCAAAGTCAGGATAAAATTCGAAGAGACTACACAGAATGGATCAATAGTCGGAAGTTGAGGATTGGGACACATAAAAACACAACACAAGGAAACTAAAAGGTCATTAAGAAGGTAAGATGGAATATGAAAATAAGCTAGCCCCCAGTATTAAACAGGATAGGAAAAGCTGATGTTTGTTTCAGATGTATGAATTATAAAACTGAGCTGAGTGTGGATATCGGACCACTGGAAAATGATGTTGGACAGGTACTAATGATGAACAATGAAATGGCTGACGAACTGAATAAGTATTTTGCTTCAGTCTTCTCTGTGGAAATCACTAGCAGTATGCTGGATGTTCCAGATGTCGGGGTATGCAGTGTGTGAAGTCGGCATAACGATAGGAAAGGGTCTTGGGATATTGAACGGTCTGAGGGTTGATAGGTCTCCTGGATTAGATGGTGCACACGACAGAGTCCTGAAAGTGGTGGCTGAAGAGATTGTGGAACACTGGTAGTGAGTTTTCAAGGGTCACTAGATTTCGGAATGCTTCTGACAGACTGGAAAGTTATAACTGTCATTCCACTTTTCAGGAAGGGAGGGAGGCAGAAGAAAGAAAGCTATAGGTCAGTTGGTACGAACCAATGGTTAGGAAGATGTTGGAAAATGAGGTAGCTGGATTATGAATAAATGCAATGTGTAGTGTGGGGAGGGAATTGATAGGGCTAATTTCAGTCAACAGGATGACACTGTGGAATTCCTTGTCACAGACTGTGAAGGCCAAGTCTTTTGCATATTTCAGGCAGAGGTTGGTAGATTATTCACTGGTCAGGGCAGATCATCAACCATGGGTATTTGGAGGCACATAATAAAACAGCCCATGTTCAGTATGGTTTCCGCCATGGAAAATCTTGCCTGACAAATTAGTTAGAATTCTTTGTGGTCATGCATTTTGGTAGAGGAACTGAAAGTTTGACTAAATAGGGAGAAAATACAAAAATAACTGAGGTGCAAGGCGACTTGTGCAGGATCCCTCGGTATGTTAAAAATAAAAGAGACATGAGAGCGGATATATAGGACGGCAGGAAAATGAGGCGGGGAATTAATAACGGGAGACAAAGAGATGACTGATGAATTAAATATTTTGCCGCAATCGTCACTGTGGAAGACATTAGCAGTATGTTGTAATGGTGAGGAAAGAGAAGTGGGTGCAGTTTACTGTTGCAAGATAGAAGGTGCTATTAAAGCTGAAGGTCCATATGTCACTCAGACCAGAGGAACTACATCCAAGGTTTCTGAATGATGCAGCGTTAGAGATTGTAATGGCATTAGAAATGATTTTTCAAAAACCATTCGACTCCGGCATGGTGCCAGAAGACTGGAAAATTACAAATGTTACTCCACCCTTTAAGAAAGGAGGAAGACAGCAGCAAGGAAATTATAGACCAGTTAGCCTGAGCTCAGTGGTTGGGAAGATGTTAGAGACAATTGTTAAAGTTTAGGTGATGGAGTACTTGGTGATACAAGGCAAGAAAGCACACAGTCAACATGGACTTCTTCAGGGAAAATCCTACCTGACAAATCTGTTGGATTTAATTGATGAGATTCAAAGTAGGATAAATAAAGGGGATGCAGTAAATGTGTATTTGGATTTTGAGAAGGCCTTTAAGAAGGTGCCACACATGAGGCTGTTTACAATGTTAAGTGCCTATGGTATTACAGCAAAGTTGCTGAAATGCTTAGAGAATTGGCTGATTGGTAGGAAGCAGCCAGTGGGAATAAAAGGATCATTTTATAGTTGGCTGCCAGTGACTGGTTTTCGCAGGGGTGGGTGTGGGGGGCACTTTTTATGCTCTGTATAAGTGATTTAGGCGAAGGAATAGATAGATATTTTGCGAAGTTTGCAGATTCTACCAATATTGTGGCAGGGGCAGGTAGTCTTGAGGAAACAGATAGGACTTAGACAGATTTGGAGAATGGACAAGAAAGTAGCAAATGAAATGCAATGTTGGAAAATGCATGGTCATGCAATTTGTTAAAAGGAATAAATGTGTGGACTATTTTCTAAATGGGGACAAAATCCAGGATTCTGAGATGCATCGGGTCTTCGGAGTCCTTCTGCAGAACACCCTGAAGGTTAACGTGCAGGTCGATTCGGTGGTGAGAAAGGGAAACGTCATTTTAGAATTTCTTTCAAGAGGTCTGGAATGAAAGAGCAAGGATGTGATGCTGAACCTTTATAAGACATTGGTGAGGCGTCCCTTTGAGTATTGCGAACAGGTTTGGGACCCTTATCGTAGAAAAGGTGTGCTGGTACTGTAGAAGGTCCAGAGGAATTTCATCAGGATGATTCGAGGAATGAAAGGGTGAAAGGGTTATCATACGATCAACTGTTGATGGCTATAGGTCCGTACTGGCTGGAATTCAGAAGAATGATGGGGGATCTCATTTAAACCTTTCGAATGTTGAAAGTCTCAGCAGAGGAGATGTGGAAAAAATGTTTCCCATTGTGCGAGAGTCTAGGACAAGAGGGGACAGCCTCAGGATTGGGGGACGCCCTTTAAAATCAGAGATGCAGAGATACTTCTTTTGTCAAAGGGTGGTGAACATGTGGAAATTTTTGCCACATGCAGTTGCGGAGGCCAAGTCCTTGTGTGTATTTAAGGCAGATCATGATAGATTCTTGATTGGACAAGGCATCAGTGGTTACGGGGAAAAGGCTGGGAACTGGGGTTGAAAAGGAGATTAAAAAAAAGGCATCAGCCATGACTGAATGTCGCAGCAGACTCGATGGGCCTCATGGCCCAATTCTGTTTCAATGCTTTATGATCTATGTTTTGCATGGTGAATGGCATGACTGGAGCATTTCCGGTCACAGGTCCAATAACTCAAGGTGTTTTTTGCACTGAATTCAGTGACCCAGTTTGCTCAAAAATATTTTGCCCCCTTAGCACCAGCATAAGTTACTTCCACTGAACTATTGATAATTCGGCTGTATGTGTAGCACCAGAACAAAATGTTAATGAGAAAGAACTCAATGAGCACACTGTGCCTCTGTCCATTCCATTTAGATTGACGATGCTTCTTGCTTTCGGTCCGTGGTGGAATGCTCCATCTACAGGCAGTGCTCCGAATTACACACAACACGCAGAGAGTGAGTAACAGTGTGATTACTTTGCATCTATGACAGCATCTCCATACACTAGAATAAAACAAAAGATTGATTATGAATCAAGCATTTCTCATCCGTATTGCATTTACGTCATTCATGCCTGTGCAGTGGTATCTGGTGTATGCCGCTGATAGATTAATTAGGCAAAACACCACAGTTACATGGCATTTGGCCCAGTGAAAACATGACGACCTGGGTGCCAAGCAAGCTGGTCCCGACTTCTTGCTTTAGGCGCATATCCATCCAGTCCCGCATTTCGATGATACCATGAGCAGAATTAGAGTTATTTACCCCATCGGGTATGAACCGCCATTTCATCATGGCTGATGTTTTCCCATCCCAGAACCGAAGGGTTGGGGCACGACATCACCTATCAGCTACTTACAATGCAGTCCCAACACTTCTAACCCGGCGGTTTCACAACAATTCACATCTCCATTCACGCACAGAGAGGACTAATGATCTAATTACCTCTACGACTCTTAATATCTCTCATGAGATTGCTGTAGATTTAAACAACCGACAGAATTTATAAGCCGGAAAACTACCCACCATGGTTTAGAACTGAGGTGCCCTCGCCGATGTGGCGAAATCTCTTCTAGACAACACAGCAAGTCCAATTTCCTTTCTTTGCACTGCTTGATAACCCTTTCATTTGTTCTGACAAGGTGCATGACCATACATTTCCTGACACTGTAATTAATATGCCATTTCTTTGCCCCTTCTCCTACTCTCTCTAAGTCCTTCTGTAGCTTCTATACTGTCTCAAAGTTACGATCCAAAAGGCCGCCGTTATAAACACTTTTTTCACTATCCCCTGATATCGAATTGAATACTCATCATTCTAAGTCCTTGTTTTTCATTACAGGGTCCATTGCCCTAACATTCATATCACAAGCCCTCCGTATAGTTGATTTCCATCACTTCACACTCACCTGTATTGAGATCATTTGTCCACTCCTCCGTCCAATCTTCTACGTAATCAAGTCCCTCATAACTGTCTGATATACCTCAGTATCAATAGCAGCTCCTACGTTGGTGTCATCTGCAAATTTGGATTAGATTAGATTCAACTTTATTGTCATTGTGCAGAGTACAGATACAAGCCAAAGAAATGCGGTCAGCATCTGACCAGAATTGCAAAGAATAGTTTTATTTACAAAATAACTGCGAATAAAAAGTAAGTGCTGCAGCACACAAATGCAATAGTACTGATACAGTACAATATGGCCGCAATACTGCTTAGCGCATGTGATGATGTGAGCTTCAGCAGGGTCACAGCCTCAGGGAAGAAGTTCTTCCTGTGCCTGCTGGTGCGGGAACGGAGGCTGCCATAACGCCTACCGGATGGGAGGAGAGTGAAAAGTCCGTGGTTCGGGTGAGATGCATCCTTGATAATGCTTTTCGCCCTGCCCAGGCAGCGTTTATGGTAGATGTTCTCAGTGGTGGGCAATTGGGTGCCGATTTACTGATCAAGACGTGTACTGTCCATCGAAATCATTGACCCCTGTGGCACAGCATATATCACCAGCATCCGTCTATCACACATATTCACCTGGATCCATTTATTCCTTCCCAGGCCTTGCCCCACCATCACTCTCCCCGTACTGGCCACCTGCCTTCAACATTCACTCGAGACAGAGTACGTCGACCAGAAATATCGTCAAACGATTTCCTTCGATAGCCACTGGTTGAAGCGCTGAGTTCCTCCAAAATTTTGTCCTTTGCATTATATGACCCGTATTAGGGAAGAAGAGCAGGATGTTACACAATATTGACATGCAACCTCAATACAGTCCTAAATAATCGTGCAATGTCATTTCCACTCCTTTACCCGATAACGCTTGGAACGAATACGCTGTATCTTTGACCATGCCATTGGAAGTATTTAGTTGGTAGTGGAAGCTTGTTGCCATTACCAACACCGGCTATAACAATCTGAAGGAACATTGGGGCGTGCGCCTCAACTGGCCTCTGACAACCAGATCCAGCGTCTGGCCTTCAGGTGTGACTTAGCTAATGACCTCGGCGGAGCCATTTCTGCTGGTAGGAGACGGGACCGTTACTGCCGGCTGAAACACCGTCGCTTCGGGCTCATGGGACTCATAGGCCGTAGTTGGCAGCTCATCTAGGATATATAAAACTCTGTTCTCAAATAGCCGCTGCTGTTCCCTCCCATCGGTAGGCTTGGGAGTAATTCAAAGGGAAAATCCGGAATTGGAGCCTCTGTGTTAGTCTTACGTTGATTTCAATGGTGGTTGGCAATGTCTTCGACGCTGCTGGTACCTAACCGTATCAGTTTCTGCTGTATCATTGGGTTCAGCGGTTTCGTAAAGAGTGAAAGCTTGCTACATGGCAACAGCTGGCGCTCCATATTGTACTGCCCAGACCTAGGTATCAAGACAGCTAGGATGAAATATCCTTGGTCAGCTCTGACTGACGGAGGCCTCTGACTCAAACATACCTTTGACTTCTGTCAGTGCTTAAGCCATTTCAACACCTCACTCACTGTACTGTACACCCAACTAACACTCAGGACATTAATTCGACAATTACTGTTTCATTAAAAATGTGAATACCTGGAAATGTTGCATTCTGTTCCTCATCCAAATTGTGGGTACAGATTGGAAACAGCCGGGCTCAGAGGATTGGTCTCTGCAACACCCATCGGGTTTAGCTGCATTCTGAAAGAGGGTCTGGTAATTCCTTGTCTTTAAACATAGAGGCCCGAGAAACAGGAACAGGCCACTAGTCCTCTCCACACCACACTGATATACAATGAGACCCAGGCTGGTCCACCTTGTCCCCAACACCACTCCTCAAGGCGCGTGGCGGTTAACTTTACTCCCGTGTGTATCGCCAATATAGCGAAGCCTTTCCCTTCTTCCTCCCTAGGTTGGGGCAATGTCGTCCCAATTTCTTTCGCCGCCCTCTCAACGGCGCTAATTTACCTCGGAGTGAAACTGACATAAAACGTGGAACATTTGCTATCTACATCTTCACCGGAAATTTGGGGAAGGAGCACGAAGCGAGTTCTGCAGGAGTGTCGCCCTCTTGTCGAATCCAGTATCCCCACTGGATTGACACTTTTGGAAAACAAGGAGAGCTGGATAATACGCACGCACGTGACAACAGTTACAGGTCACCTGGCAAAAGACAGGCGCGTGGACTGATCCCGCGCCAGCCCGAGAGCGCGAGGGGATGAAGCTAAGTGGTTGACAGTGGGCGGGGCCGAACGCACGTGCACGAGTGCGATGGGGAGTCTGCAGACTGAGCGGTCTCTCGGTCCGGTACCCTGCTGCCAAGCTGAGCGAGTGTCGTAACTTCAACCCCCCACCACGGATTTCAAACGCAAAACTCATGCAAATATGTTATTAGGCCAATTTCCATTTGCTGTCAGTCAACTGAAAAATCACATGTGCCGTCGTTAGACCACTGTACACTCATTCAATTTTATTGTTTTCTTGTGAACATACTAATAGGAGGAATTGGTTCACTTGTCCCGTCGAACCTGCTGTTCCAAACAACAATCTAATTTCAACGTGATCGATCTGAATTGGCCTTTAACCCTCATTCCTGTGTGCCGTCCTTCTTATGGCTGTCTTGGTCACGATTTATTAAACATCTTGGCGTGAATATAATTAAAACCATTGCTTCCTCTGGCCATTGTGAGGCGCTAAAACACTCACAACCAACCCAGATGAAAAAGAAAGAAATATATATATAATCCGAAATTCGGTATTTTGAAAGCGGAGCAGTTGCTGGCTAAACAAATACCGCACCATTGCTCTCACACTGATGTTGCTAGTTCTAGAACAGTTTTTAAGCTGGAAGTAGGGTGCGAAAAGTATCAACCGCGCAAACAAGTTGCTGCAGGAAAACAAACACCTCCCCCCCCACCCCGCCGACAGAAGAGGCTTAAAACAGAAATGATGCCTTCTTGAAGACTGATTCCAAAGTCAGACAGCAGTTTGACTGGAAATAAAGTCCTTAATCAAATATTTTCACCGTAATTCCCAAAGAATATTCTGGCAGTGTGGGTTTCTACAACAAACCTCCGTGCAAGCAATCAGGCGAGGGAGATTTGGCTGATGTGGGAAGTGCGAGTTGCTGTTGTATGAGGCTCAGAGCTCAGTGTCTGTGCAAGCAGCGGCCCGTCCCACAAGCGCACATTCCAAAGAAATGGGAGAGGGCACTTTGCTGAAACCCAGTCCAACCCAGTTCCACGCTCACTTTCAACTGTGAAAAGGGTTGGTCTAACTTGTATGTAACCCTTTGCGCCACAAGAAAGACCAATAACACCCACAATAAGATGTACAATCGCATTAACTAGGCTCTGGAATCTCAAAGGTTAATGTTAACGTTGCTGCGAGTTTACACCATTTGTCCCTTAACATATGATTCCAACCACTGTAGATGTTTGTATCAATATTTCTCACTATTCCTTCAAATAAATCAATCTGTGGCACTATCAATTATAAAATCCCACTGCCTGTTATTCTGTTTAGTTACTTTTTAAGGATAGAGAGAGATCGGTGACTGGACCCTGGCCCGTGCGACATTGCAGCTTAATCTGCCGCTGTGAAAGTTACTTTCTGCACGAACACCTTGGAGAGTGTTTGTGAATGGAGGCACCCATGTCATTTGAAGTAATCTGATTCGATAATAATTAACTCCTTAACTTGGTCAGCTGAGGGCTCCCTTCTCTCATTGTTCCCTTCCCGATCCCAACGGATTTAAAGCCAAGTCTCGCTCTAAACGCTGAATAATTGTGCAGCATTAGAGACAGCACCTAACTCTGATGTTTGGACTGAACGGCGTTAAATGTGGTCCCGGGTAATCACAGTCTGACTACCGGGTGAGCGACAATCTTCCTGCCCTTGTGTCCTCACCTGTTACGGAGAGTTGCGTCTGAGCTGTTGCTCCTGAGGCCATTCGTCTATAAAATGTCCGTCGCTCATTACAGACTTAAAGGGCACGGTGAACCTCGGGAAAGCTGAGCTGCGTAGTCCGCCTCACACTTCCTCTCACCGACCCGAGTCAAGCCCGACAGAGTGAGGAGAGGGGATTAGAGCAAATGTAGCAACCGTAACCCGGAAAGCAAACAGGCTGTGTTAACTAATCCACGCGGCCACAGGCAGTTTTTGTCCAGATTTCCTAGTGACATTCCCGCCTAGTTCTTACATTGCAAACAGTGCTGCGGAGTTTCTCTTTTTAACTGATCGAGTCCAGGCTGCAAATTTGGTCCAGCCTGGGTTCGTGAGGGTCTGAGGACCGCCCGGCGCGTAAAAATATCTAACCGAAGCAGGTCAAGTTTCAGCTCAAACATCGCTCACCTGCCTCGGTACAGGGAACTGCCTTTCTGCTGATATTAGAACAAACTCTTTCGACAATATACTCCCATTCAACTGGAATCAATTTGGTCAAAGATTGTCAGATCAGTGGAGTTTATTGACATTCGTTTAATAGCATCAGCATTAAGAGATGTCAAAGTTGCTGGTGAACGCAACAGGCCAGGCAGCATCTCTAGGAAGAGGTACAGTCGACGTTTCAGGCCGAGACCCTTCGTCAGGACTAACTGAATGACTTAGTAAGAGATAGAAGGCGAATGTACCAAAAGCATTCTTTCCGACTCTATCTACCTGTGACACTACTTCAAATGAAGTGTGACCCATAATCCCAAACCCATTTTTTTTCTGTAACACTCCTCAGTTCCCTAACTCTTACTTCTGAAACCTACCCTCGTTATTTCTACAGCAGAGCAACAGCTTCCACTTGCCTGCATTAAATTACATCTGCCATTCTCACCTCTGTTTTGTAGTTGTTCCAGATCCTGCTGCAAGCTTTGATAATCTTCCCCGTTGTCACCTATCACGGTGTCATCGGCAGATTTTCTGGTCCAGTTAACCACATTATAGTCCAGATCATTCTAAAAGATGAGAAACAGCAGTGGCCCCAGCACAGACCCCGCGGCCCTCCACTAGCCACAGGTCTCCACTCAGAGAGGCACCATCTAGTAGCACTCACTGCCTTCCCCCGCGCCGGCCGCCAATTGCATTGCTGAAGTCCATACAGACATCGTCCACTGGCTTGTCTTCATCGACATTCCCGGTAAATTCCTCGTAACCTTGCCGGAAAACTCTCTAAGATTACCCAGTACAGAACGCCACATTGACTATCCCTAATCAGTCCTGCCCATTAATATCTCACGTGTACGGTCCTTCCATTAATTCTCCCAATACTGATGTAAGCAGCAACGGCCTACAATTTCCTGGTTGCTTTCTGACCCTTTCATAAACAGCGGAGAAATAAAAAAAAAACTATCCACCAATCCTCCAGTACCTTACCTGTCACTCAGCATAATTTAAATATATATGCTGCGACACCACCAACTTCCGGACTTACATACTTCGCTGTCCGAGTTGTTTCCAATTCGGCTGAGAGACAGGATCCAACATTTCATGTTCCTTAATGACATAATACCCGTGTTCAAATTCTACTAACGAAAAAGCAGTTCTGAGTTTTATTTGAATGGACTGTATTTCCACGAGCTTCAACACTTGGCAATCTACTGGACTGGGCCTCACAAAACCCAACGAGATGTCAGTAGTGATGGACAAGGTTTTGTGTTTTAGGGTGTGGGAAAGCAGCAGGTCAGATGGAGCCCATTGTTGTTGAATGAAGTCACTCGCTTCTGTGGAAGAGTCAGAGCTGGTGAAGTGTTGAGGTGCGGAGGCAGATGTTGGAATGAGGCAGGTACTGAGGGAGGTCAGATGATATAATCCGAGCGTTATTTGGTGTAGGACTGGAAACATGTTTATTTAGGACGTTGGTGACATTGCATTGCTTTTGGCACATTGGCCTTCTTGATTTTCTGGTTGACTGCCGATTACCAGTGGTGTTCCACAGGGTTGCGTGTGCGGGCCGCTTCTTTTTACGTTGTACATTAACGATTTGGATTATGGAATGAATGGCTTTGTGGCTAAGTTTTCTGATGCTATAAAGATAGGTGGAGTGGCCCGTAGTGCTGTGGAAACAAAGAGTTTGCAGAGAGACTTGGATAGATTGGGAGAATGGACAAAGAGGTGGCAAATGAATTACAATGTTGGGAAGTGTATGGTTATGCACTTTGGCAGAAGAAATAAACGGGCAGACCATTATTTAAATGGGGAGAAAAATCAAAGTTCTGAGTTGCAGAGTTGCAACGGGACTTGGGAGTCTTCGTATCGTACAGGATACCCTTAAGGTCAACCTCCAGGTTGAGTCGCTGGTGAAGAAGGCGAATGCAATGTTAGCATTCATTTCTAGAAGAATAGAGTATAGGAGCAGGGATGTGATGTTGAGGCTCTATGATGCGCTGGTGAGACCTCACTTGGAGTACTTTGGGCAGTTTTGGGCTCCTTATTTAAGAAAAGATGTGCTGACTTTGGAGATGGTTCAGAGAAGATTCACTGGAATGATTCCAGGAATGAGAGGTTAACAAATGAGGAACATTTGTCCGCTCTTGGACTGTATTCCTTGGAGTTTAGAAGAATGAGCGGGGATCTCAAAGAAACATTTCGAATGCATGGACAGAGTGGATGTGGCAAAATTGTTTCCCATGGTGGGGGAGTCTAGTATGAGATGGCATGAATTAAGGATTGAAGGGCGCCCATTCAGAACAGAGATGCGAAGAATTTTTTTTTTTTTTTTTTTTTAGCCAGAGGATGGTGAATCTGTGGAATTCGTTGCCCCATGCGGCAGTGGAGGCCTAGTCATTGGGTGTATTTAAGGTAGAGGTTGATAGGTATCTGAGTAGCCAGGGCATCAAAGGTTATGGTGAGAAGGCGGGGACTGGGACTAAATGGGAGAATGGATCAGCTCATGATAAAATGGCGGAGCGGACTCCATGGACCGAATGGTCAACTTCTGCTCCTTTGTCTTATGGTCTTATGGTCTTAATTCAATATTTTGAGTACAGCAGACGGGAATTTTTTTGAAGTTGTGTTAGGCATTGCTCAAGGCGAATTTGGAGTATTATGTGCCGTTATGGTCACCTACCGACAAGAAAGAATAAAGGGAAAGAATACATAGAATTTTACAGTGAAGCTGCTAGTATGGAGGACATGAATTATAAGGAATTATTGGATAGTTTCGGAGTTTATTCCTTGGAAAGTAGAATATTGTGGGACGAATGTTAGATGTAGACAACAAAGATGCGGGGTAGAGTTGGGTTAAACGCAAGCAGACACTTTGTATTGAGTTTGTGTGGACATGCCATCAGAGATCATGGGTTAAGGGTGGAATGTGAAAAGTTTAAGAGGATTACGAGGGAAATCTTCTTCATTCAGAGGAATGTGAGAGTGTAAATGCTGCTGCCGGCACAAATGGTGCATGCGAGTTGGATGTGAAATTTTAAGATAATTTTGGATAGTGGTGCTATGGGTAACTATGGCCTGGGTGCAGGTGGATGGAAGTCTGCATTGCGAGGACTGTGCCGAAGGTCCTGCTTCCATTCTGTACTTTCCTTTGAATCTATAACTCCTTACTCATTGATTTACAATACCGACAACTGTCCAAAATAAAATAAGATCCAAAATAAATATCAGAAGTTCAATTGTTCACAGGTTAAATCTCCAAATATAGTCTGACAGCGTGCTTGTGTTTGGAAGTTGTTTCAAACTGCCCGCCCATTACTCCCGCATACTGCCTTTCGCCAATCTTTCGTACCTACAGTAATACACCAAATGCCGGACGAACTCAGCATCTCAGGCAGGGTCTATGGAATTGAAGAAGAATTCGACCTTTCGGGCCGACACTCTTCAGTGGAACTGCAAAGGAGGGAAGAAGAGGCCAGGTAATTGATTGATAAGGAAGGTTATTGAAGTCGTTTCAACCTGCCTACTGCATCTGCACACTCCCGTTTGCCGACCGCTCGTAACGATGGTAACACAAATCAATGCTAGAAGAACTCAGCCGGTTTGGCAAGGTCTATGGAATTGAACAAGAATTCGACCTTTCGGGCCGACGCCCTTCAGAGAAATGAGAAATAAAGCAGGGAGAATCCAGACTATTGATTGATTAGGAAGATTTGATTTGTTGTGTGAGATTCGGAGCTCAGTATCTCTGCATGATCAGCTACCTGGCCCGCACATACCTGAGAATAGGGAGAGGCCGTTCTGCTGAAATGGAATGCAGTTTCACTCTCGTTCAGTTGTGAACAATTTGTCTTTAATATTGCATTTAACCATTTCTGCTGCAGGGAAGAGAGACAGAACATTTAAACTTATAAAGAAAATTAACAGGGGTCAGAGCTTGCACTTTATTTTAACTCAGACTCAAATCATCTGCAGTTGTTTAAAGAAATATTTCAACGATTAATTTAAATAAATCAGCCCATTGCGTCCCTAACATTTCGCCAGCAATATTTTAAATCTTGTTGTGAGGTTGAAGTTCAGAGTGAGGGAGTGAGGATGGAGGGAAAAAGGAGTCAGAAGGAGAGAGAATGGGTGAGCAGGGAGCAGGGAAACGGCAGGATGTCTATGGGAGGTGGAGGAAGGGAAGCTCAAGATGGAAGAGCGTGTGGGAAAGTGCAGAGCTGGACTGATATGAGAGAGGTAGAGGAAAAGAGAGATCGAGATGGCAGAGAGAGGGGAAGTATAGGAGACAGGCAGTGGATGATTGAGTGCACGGGAAAGTGAAATGGTTAGAGCGAGGGTTGTGGGAAAGTCTCACAAATCAGCCAGGGAGTTTAGGCCTGTGCTCCTGATATCAGCAGTGGGAAAGTGGGAAAGCACCGGATGTGTGAGTATTTTAATAGAGAGGACTGACTAGGATAGTCAGCATGGCTTTGTGTATTCTAAGCAATTTTTTCGTGCAGTCACGAGGTAAATTTCAAGGAGAGTTGATGAAGGTAATGCAGTGAATGAGGTTTTCATGGATTTTATCAACAGATTTTATGAAAATCCGGCATAACAGATTCATCAACAAAATCCATTAGCTTTGCATTCAAGATGAGGTAATACTTTGGGGTGGACATTGGCGTACTGGGACGAGGCAGAGAGTGGTGGCAGATGGTTGCCTTACTAAGTGGAGGCCTGTGACGAGAAGAGAGACGCACGTGTTGGTGCTGGATATGGAAGCAATCAAAAGACACTCATGTCGATGGAACACGAACTTACAATCCGTCTGGTTAGCCTCCCACCTGATGGTGTGAGCATCGATATCTCGAAAATTCGGTGATGCCCCCGTTAACTGCAACATTCCTAATTTTCATTTCTCCTTTCTCTTCCTGCCTGCATACCTGAAACCCCAACTGCTTGCATTGCCAGAAATCGGAAATAAAGCATAACTCGTGTGGAGAATCGAAGGAACGACAGATATGAAGATTTTTTTAATCTATTTATTTTCAGCTAGAGAATAGTAAATCACTGTTATTAATTTCCCAGCCGGCTGTGCAGCTATGCTATTGGGTATAGTTATTAAAGCGAAGGTTAATATGTTTCTGATCAGTTAGGAAAACAAAGGTTATAGGACGGAGGCAGCCGGATGGAGTTGCGAGGAATAGTAAATCAGCCATGATTGAACTTTGGAGCAGAATGGTCCGAATGGCCGAATTCTGCTCCAATTATAGGATGATGTGGAAAGTTTAAACACGATGCAGAATAGATTTACCGACATACCTCTCAGGTAAGACAATAAGTCTTATGAGGAAACGTTGAGGCATCTCTGTTTTTTTGTCGAATTAATGTTCTGAGCGTTATTTGAAAGGACAGTTTCATCCCCAGCTTGCGCGGTTGGCAATAAATTCGACTGGGCCTCACAAATTAATAAGATTTAAGTATTGATGGACACGTTGCGGGGGTTCAGGTTGGGGCGAAGCAACAAACCAGATGGAGTCCATTGCTGGAAATGAAGTCACCCACTTCTGCAGAAGAAGCAGAAATAGTGGAGGGCTGAGGCGGTGAGGGAGGTTTTGACATGAGGTAGCTACTGAGCGAGGTGAAAGGTACTATATATATTCTAAACGCTATTGGGTACACAAATGGAAATAACTTTGCTGAATTATTCAGGACATTACTGAGAATGCATTGATTTTGGCACATTGGCTGTCATAAATTAATACTTTTGAATACAAGAGATGGGAAACATGCTGAGCTTGTTTGAGGCATTGTTCAGGCCGAATTCGGAGTATTGTGTGCAATTGTGGTCATCTACCTACAGGGAAGGCTACAGAGTAATAGTACAGAGGAAACTTAACTGGACGTTGTCTGGTATGGAAGACATGAGTTATAAGGTGAGATTGAATAGAATCGGACTTTATTCCTTAGAAATAAGAACACCAAGGAATATTTGTTAGAGGTACACACAAAGATGAGGGATAGTGATAGGGTAAATACAAGTAAAGATTTTCAGTGAGTTTGGGTAAACTTACAATCAGAGGTCATGTCTTAAGGCTGGAAGGTGAAAAGGATAGGAAAAGGAATGTTACCTCGCATCCGGAGTTTTTACGGTTAGCGGACAATTTCCCTCCACGCCCTTCTGACGTAGTGGGGAACCGCATACGAGGCAATTGACAGTAGTGGTTTGCAATTGCTCTCTGCCGGGTGAGATTCCAAAGATATCACCAGCTCATAACCCGGCAAGGATGGAAAGCGTGCAGGGGAGCCGGCTGGATTCGAACTCGGGACCTTTCGACTAATGCCACTACGCCACCAGCCGAGTCAGAAAAGGTTAAGGGTATTACAAATGAACACTTCTTCATTCAGAGGATTATGAGAGTGTAAAAAAATGCTTCTGTGGCAAGTGGTGCATGCGGGCTACATTTCAAACTTGAAGGGAATGTTGGATAGTGGGGGCCTCTGTACAGGTGGATGGGAGTTTGCAGATGAGGGTCATGGGTGGAAGGGCTTGTTTCCATACTGTACATTTCCATGACTCACTAACTCCTTAATAATTGATTCGTAACACACACAAACGGATGATTAAACTAAGATCCAATATAAATTTCAGAAGTTAGACTGTTCACAGCTTAGTTCTCCAAAAAATATTCTAACACCGTGGTTATGTTTTGATGCCGTTTCAAACTACTTACTGCTTCATTACTCCATTTCGCCAATCTTTCGTAACTATGGTAACGCAAAACAATGCCCGAGAAACTCAGGCAAAATCTGTGGAATGGATCAAGAATTCGACCTTTCGGGCCGACACCCTCAGAGGAATTAGAAATCAAGCAGGAAGAGTCCAGATTATTGATTGATTAGGAAGGTTTGGGTTCTTGCTCTGTGAGATTCGGAGATCAATGTCCCTGTCTAATCAGTTGCCTGACCCCACAGTTTCCTCATAATAGGGGTGGCCTTTCTGCTGAAATGAAATGCAATTTCACTCTCATTCAGGTGTGAACGATATGACCTGAATATTGCATTTAACCAATTCTTTTTAACCAATTCTGCTTCAGAAAAGAGTGATGGAAACTTTAACCGTATAAGGAAAACTACCAGGGTCAGAACTTGCACTTATTTTACACTCAGACTTCATTCAGCGGCATTTGTTTAAAGAAATATTTTAAAGATTAATTTCAATTACTCAGCCCATTGCATTCCTAACCTTTTCCGACCAACATGTTTAATGCGGATGTAATGGTGGCTTTAACAGTGAGAGTGAGGGTAAGCGCTATAATGAGACGGAAGGAGAGTGAGTGGGTGAGCAGGGAGAGGGAAAAGGGCAGGGTGTGTGCGAAAGTTGGAGAAAGGGAAGCTCAAGATGGAGAAAGAGGGTAGAGTGGCGAGCTGGACTGAGAGGAGAGAGGTAGCGAAAAAGAGCTTTACAGAGGGCAGAGGGGGGTAGTGTAAGAGAGAGGGAGTCGATGGTAGAGTGCACGGGTTAGTGAGAGGGATAGAGTGAGGAATGTGGGAAAGGCTCAGAAATCATCTGTGGAATCACAGGTCCCTACTTGTGACATCAGTAGTGGTAAAGTTTGCAAGCACCGTATGTATCAGTATTTTAATAGACGGGACTGACTAGGGCTAGTCACGGCATTGTATATCCCACACTATGTTATAGAGTATCCCGAGGAAGTACCGATTTTTTTTTCCCAGGAAAGTCAACAAACGAACTGTATTGGATGATGGCTAAATTGACTTTATCAGGAGAATATATCAAAGTCCCGCATCGGAGATTTGTCAGGAAAATCCGAGAGCTTTACTTTCAAGATGAGGTATAACATTGGAGTGGACATTGGTGTAGGGGCAGGAGACAGAGAGTGAAGGAAAATGGTTGCCTTTCTAATTGGAGGCCTGTGTGTAGTGGAAAGCTGCACATTTCTGTGCTGGATATTGAAGCAATGAGGCCACACTCATGTTGATGAAACAGCAACTTACATTTCGTCTGGGTAGCTTCTGAACTAATGGTTTAGAGTCTACCCAGACGGAATACCTTGATATATCGGATATCTTGAACTTCCGGTACTGCACCCTTCCATTTCACATTTCCGCATTCTCATTTCCCTCTCACTCTTTATCTGCCTACCTGCAAACCCAACTACTGGCAGTGCCAAAAATTGCAAATAATGTGTAACTCATCTGGAGAATCGCAGATGGACAGAGATGATTGTGATTTATTCATTTATTAATTGATTAATTAATTTACGATTATTATTATTATAGCCAGAGAGTGGTAAATCTCTTATCATTTTTTTTCAGCCAACTGTGGAATCAACGTTATTGGATTTAGTTTTGAAAGCGAAAGTTCGTATCTTCTTGATCAGTCAGGAGTTCAAAGGTTACGGCAAGAAGGCAGCAGCATGGAATTACGAGGAATAGTAATTCAGCCATGATGGAACGGCGGGGCAGAGTGGCGGAAATGGCCTCATTCTGCTGCAATTATAGGAGTATTTGGAGCGTTTAAAGTTGACCCAGAATAGATTTTCCGAGATGCTATTCAGGTATGACAAAAAACCTTTTAAGAAAACGTTGATGGATCTCTGTTTTATGGATCTGGTAGGAAGGAGTATGACATATTGCTTGATAGAAGAGTGATAAGTGATAAGAGGTTTTGGGATATTGGACAGCTAGACATTGTCGAGGACGTAAGTGGCTAATACGAAGGGCATAACATTAAAAGAATCGGAAGAGATTATAGTCTGGATGCGAGAAGCAACATTTTGTTACACAGAGATTGCTGCGGTCCTGGAACAGGCTGCCAGGGCTGGTGTTCGGTGCTGAGACATTAGGGACATTTCAAAGACATGTGAGCGAAAGAAAAAAAAAATACAGCATTAAGCTGAGGGAGTGGTTTGGTTGATTTTGGAGTCAGCTGAAAGGAAGTTCGTATGCACGTGAACTGAAGACTATTAATATCCTAGCCGGAAGGCTTGCTAGTGCTGCTCGAGGTGGGGTGGGTGGGGGAATTGGTGGTGGGAGGGGGAAGGGTAAATCCAGACTTGCAAGCGATAACAACAAGGCTGCCGCAGAACAGAAAGTGAGTAGATTGTGGAGACAGATGCTAAGGCCTCAGACAGAATCAGGAATTTAATTTACATACATCAACGTTTCTGGTGAACTTTGATGTGTGTTGCTAGAATTTCCAGCATCTGCAGAATTCCTCGTGTCAGGAATTTAATTGTTGATCATGGTGCGAGTCATGTACTCAGCTGCAGATACCTCAATGTAAGAAGTATTGTATTAAAAGGCGGATGAGACCATGGCATGAATGAGCACGTGGATTTACTATATTATCGCCATTAGTGCGATGGTTGCAGTATGAGCAGGACTGGCAGCGCAGTATTCCACCGCTCCGCTGTTTAAGATGAAGCAGAGGGGGAAGGAATAAATGAGGAGGAATGGCGTTACTAGTTAAGGAAGATGTAACATCAGGGTGGATTAGAGAACTCACCTAGTGAGGCGTTCAATGTGGAACGTAGTAATAAGACAGGTATGGCCATGTTAAAGGGGCTTTGGCTTTGGAGCGATGAAGTATGATAGATGTATTACACGGCATTACAGCCCAGCCAAGTGTCCGTGGGAGTTAGAGGAACAAATGTGAAGAGAAATTGCTCAGAATTTCAGCAAACGTCAGTTTGTTATAGGAGCTGGGGTTAAATTTCCAGGTTTTGACTGGGACTGGGACAAGGCGGAATAGACGTTGTCATCTATTTTCTGGAATGTTTTCTTAATCAGTAGGTAAAAGTCCCAAATGAGGGAGTGTGCGATATTGATTTGCATTTAGGGAAGGAGGAAGGCCAGGTGGCATCATTTTATATAGGGGAACACGTTGCATCCAGTAGTCCGAAGGACATTAGCTTTAAAGTAAATGTGCGAAAGAAAAACAGATCGGCTCCGCAGTCTGCGTGCTTAAACCAGCGGACTCGAGGAGAGCCCAGCGTTCTTCCGTTGCTTAAGATAGGCTCTAAATTAATCTGTGAAATTTTAGCCCTCTGAGCTTGCTATCAGTCTTGGGAAAGCTATTAAAAGATATTGTAAGGGACCAAAGAATTTAATTGTATCCGCTGCGGCCCCACCAATTTCCGCACTTACCTCCCACGGTGTCTGACCAATTCCTAATCGGAGTCTACAATTCGCCTAAGGGACAGAAAGCAACATTTCCAAGCTTTATGAAATATCATGTAGGCTCATACTTTATTAATTACACAGTAATTGTCGAATTTATATTCTGAGCAGTATTTGAGCTCCCCGAAATTGCATAGTTGGCAATAAACTGCACTGGGCCTCAGAGAATCCGATGAGATTCGAGCAGCGATGGACACGTTCTGTGGATTCAGCTTGAGGGAAGCAACCGGTCAGATGGAGTCCAATGTTAGAAAGGAGGTCACTCACCTCGGTCGAAGAGGTGGTAATGGTGAAGAGCTGAGGTGGTGAGGGAGATTTTGAAATGTTGTAGGCAGTGAAGAAGGTCAAAGGTACAATGTATATAATCCAAGCGTTATTGGGTATACGACTGGAAATAACTTTGCAGGATTATTTCTGACTTTACTGAGACTGCATTGTTTTTCGAACATTGGCCTACATAAATCAATACATTGAGCACAGGAAATGGGATTTTTGTTGGTGTAGTATAAGGCATTGATGAGGCTGAATTTGGAGTACTGTGTGTAGTTTTGGTCGCCTACCTACAGGAAAGGATACAGAGTAAGAGTACAGAGAAAAATTACCAAGAGGTTGCCTGGTATGGACGACCTGACTGATAAGGTAACATTACAGAGTATTGGACTTCATTCCTTGGAACTTAGAGCACTGAGCGAAGCTTTGAGAGTGGTGCACAAAATTATGGGGGTATAGATATAACCATATAAACATACAACAATTACAGCACGGAAACAGGCCATGTCGGCCCTTCTAGTCCGTGCCGAACTCTTACTCTCACCTAGTCCCACCGACCTGCACTCAGCCTATAACCCTCCTTTCCTTTCCTGTCCATGTATCTATCCAATTTAACTTTAAATGACATCATCGAATCTGCCTCAACCACTTCTGCTGGAAGTTCGTTCCACACAGCTACCACGCTCTGAGTAAAGACGTTCCCCCTTATGTTACCCCTGAACTTCTGCCCTTTAAATCTCAAATCTTGTTTGAATCTCCCCCACTCTCAATGGAAAAAGCCTATCCACTTCAACTCTATCTACCCCCCTTATAATTTTAAATACCTCTATCAAGACCTCCCTCAACCTTCTACGCTCCAAAGAATAAAGACCCAACTTGTTCAACCTCTCTCTGTAACTTAGGTGATGAAACCCAGGTAACATTCTAGTAAATCTTCTCTGTACTCTCTATTTTGTTGACATCTTTCCTATAATTCGGTAACCAGAACTGTACACAATCCTCCAAATTTTTCCTTACCAATGCGTTCTACAATTTCAACATTACATCCCAACTCCTATACTTAATGCTCTGATTTATAAAGGCCAGCATACCAAAAGCTTTCTTCACCACCCTCTCCACGTGAGATTCTACCTTCAGGGAACTATACACCATCATTCCTAGTTCCCCCTGTTATACTGCATTCTTCAATGCCCTATCATGTACCGTGTATGTCCTATTTTGATTAGTCCTACCAAAATGTAGCACCTCACAATTATCAGCATTAAACTGTGTCTGCCATTTTTCAGCCCACTCTTCTAACTGGCCTAAATCTGTCTGCAAGCTTTGAAACACAACTTCATTTTCCGCAGCTCCACCTATCTTAGTATCATCTGCATACTTACTAATCCAATTTACTACCCCATCATCCAGATCATTAATGTATACGACAAACAGCGTTGTACCCAGTACAGATCCCTGAGGCACACCCCTCGTCACCGGACTCCAATCTGACAAACAGTTATGCACCACTACAGTCTGGCGTCTCCCATCTAGAAACTGCTGAATCCATTTTACTACTTCAATATAAATATCTAATGATGGAACCTTCCCAACAAACAGTCCATGTGGAAAATTGTCAAAAGCCTTACCGAAGTCCATATAGAAAACATCCACTGCTTTACCCTCGTCAACTTTCCTAGCAACTTCTTCAAAAAAATAATAAAAAAAGATTTGTCAAACATGGCCTTCCACGCACATATCCATGTTGTCTACTCCTAATCAGACGTTGTCTATCCAGATAATTATATATAACATCTCTAAGAATACTTCCATCAATTTACCCACAACTGACGTCAAACTCACAGCCTGATAATTGCTAGGTTTACTCTTAGAACCCTTTTTAAACAATGGAACAACATGAGCATTAAAACAATCCTCCAGCACCATCTCCGTTTCTAATGACATTTAAGATATTTGTGTCAGAGCCGCTGCTATTTCCACACTAACTACTCTCAAGGACCTAGGAAATATCCTGTCAGGACCCGGAGACTTATCCACTTTTGGTATTCCTTAAAAGCTCCAGTACTTCCTCTGCTTTAATCATCATAGTTTCCATAACTTCCCTACCTGTTTCCCTTATCTTACACAAGTCAATATTCTTCTCCCCAGTGAATACCGAGGAAAAGAAATTGTTTTGCATGGCCAAATCCCTTCTTGCTCCACACATAGCTGTCCACTCTGATTCTCTAAGGGACCAACTTAATCCCCCACTATCCTTTTCCTATTAATACAACTGTAGAAACCCTTTGGTTTTATTTTCACCTTACTTGCCAAAGCAACCTCATATCTTCTTTTAGCTTTTCTAATTTCTTTCTTAAGATTCTTTTCACATTCTTCATATTTCTGCAGCACCTCATTTACTCCATGCTGCCTATATTTATTGTAGGTATCTCTCTTTTTCCGAACTGAGTTTCCAATATCCCTTGAAAACCATGGCTGCTCAAACGCTTAGCCTTTCCTTTCAACATAACAGGAACATAAAGATTCTGTACCCTCAGAATTGCACCTTTAAATGACCTCCATTACTCTGTTACATCCCTCCCATAAAACAATTCGTCCCAATCCACTCCTTCTAAATCCTTTCGCATCTCCTCGAAGTTAGTCTTTCTCCAATCAAAAATATCAACTCTGGGACCAGACCTATCCTTCTCCATAATTACATTGAAACTAATGGCATTGTGATCACTGGACCCGAAGTGCTCCCCAACACAAACCTCCGTCATCTGCCCTATCTCATTCCCTAACAGGAGATTCAGCACTTCTCCTTCTTTGGTTGGTACCTCTATGTATGGCTGCAAAAGAAAAATCCTGCACACATTTTACAAACTCCAAAGCGTCCAGCTCTTTTACAGTACTTTTACAGTATGGGCTTCCCAGTCTATGTTTGGAAAATTAAAATCTCCCACAATCACAAGCTTGTGTTTACTCCAAATATCTACTATCTCCTTACAAATCTGCTAGGATAAATGCAGGTTGGAATTTTCCACTGAGTTTGGATGCACTAACAATCAGAGTCATGTGTTAATGGTGGAAGGTTTAAGGGCAACATGAAGCAGTTTGCAGTTGGAAGGCGGGGCTGAAGGGCCTGTTTCCATATTATACTGTTCTACAACTCGCTGACTCATTCATCATTGATTGATAACGCAGATATCTGGATTAATGTCCAAATAAATATCATAAGTTAAATCCTTCACAGCTGAATTCTCCCAAAATACTTTAACAGCGTGCTTATGTTGTGAAGTCCACTCATACTGTCCACCTGTTGATCCCACACACTCCCTCTCGCCGATCATCCATACCTATTGTAATACACAAAATGATGGAGGAACTCAGCAGGTCAGGCAAAGTCTACGGAATTGAATGAAAATTCGACATTTCGAGCCGAGACGCTTCGGAGAAATTAGAAATGAAGAAGCAACATTGATTGATTAGGAAGGTTTTGGTTGTTGTTCTGTGAGATTCGCAGCTCAGTGTCTCTGTCTAATCAGCTGCCTGGACACGCAAATGTCGTTCTGCTGAAATCAAATCCACCGTCACCCTTGTTCAGTTGTGAATACTGTGTCTTTAATACATTAAACCATTTCTACTAAAGTGAAGACCGATGGAACCTTTAACAGTCTAAAGAAGGTTACCAGGGACCAGAAGCTGCATAGTTATTTTTAACCCTAATCCAATCATCCGCAGTCGTTTTAAAACATTTTTTTATTGCCACTTGAACAAATCAGACCGTATCATCCTTAACCTTTGCCACCTTTTAACTGATGTTGCTGTGCGGCTGAGAGTGCGATGGGGAGTGTTGGTGACGGGAAGGAAGAGGCAGAAGGAGAGTGCATGGGTGAGCATGGAGAGGGGATGGGGCACGGTGTGTGTGGAAGGTGCAGATAGGGAAGCTGAAGGTGGATGAATATGTGGGCAAGAAGAGGGATCGAGAGTGTGCAGAGTGGAGAGAGAGGAGAGTAAATTTGATGAGACCATTGGTTTGAGGATGAAGCCAGGAAGTGGTAACAGATGGTTGCCTCACTGATTGGAGACCTATGAGTAAGGGCGTACTGCAGGGATTTAGAAATTTTAAACACTATGTTGAATAGATTTACTAAAATGCTACTTAATTAAGAGAAAAAAATATGAGGAAACAATAAGGGATCTCTGGTTTCTGCCTCTGGAGAGGACTATGATAAATTTCTTGATAGAAGACTATAAGGTAATAGGAGGTATTGAGAGATTGGACAGCCAGAGATGATCGAGGGCTTAAGTGCTTAATAGGAGACACGTGAGTGAAAGAAAACAGTAAAGGGTTAAACGGAGAGAATGGTTTCGTTGATCTTGGAGTCGACTGTAAAGAAATGAAGGTACTAGTCGCTTTAGCGGGAAGGTTTACTAGGGCTGCTCGAGGTGGGTGGGCGGGGGTGGAGGGAGGTGGGAGGGTAAAACTAGACATTGAAATGATGGGAACAAGACTACCGCGGAACAGAGATTGGAGAGGTTGTGGAGACAGAAGCTGTGAAGGCCTCAGACAAAATCAACAATTTAGATGTTGAGCATGGTTCGAATAATGTCCTCAGCTGCAAATTATACAATGTATTGTATGAACGCCGAAAGAGCCTAGGGCATGAATAAGCACGTCGAATCGTTATATTTTCGACGTTAGTGAGAGGGTTGGAGGAGGAGCAGGCCTGGCAGCGGAGTACTCCACCTCTAAGTTGTTTTAGATAAAGCGGATGGGGAAGCATTGAATGAGAAGAGGTGGCGTTAATAGTTAAGAAAGCTGTCACTGTCCCGTTGTGTCATAACGGGGGCGCTGGGAGCAGACGCAAAAGCAAGACACAGACACAGAAGTATCAGGAACAGGATTAGGTATGCAAAGAAAACGGGGAAAGTGGGGAAGAAACGACGCTGGACGAGACTAAGATACAGGACCTAGTCTAGGACGAGACTAGGGAAACGGGATCAGGACAAGGAAAAAGGAACTTGGAACGTGTCTGTAACTCCGAGCAGGAGACTAGACAAGGACCCAGAACCTGGGTCTTGACTCGGGCTCGGACCCCGGAACTAGGCGAGGACATGACGTGGCGACAGAACAGGACGTGGAATTCCAGAACAGGACGTGGAACTCCTTCACAGGACGAGGCACATGGACAGTACGAGAACTCAAAGCCTTGACTTGGACAGGACGAGGTTCCCAACTCAACGATAGACAGTTCCTCATATTGACACAGCAAAGCTCCGGTTACGCTCCGGTGGTGGAACGTGACAAGGTTGCCGGGCAAGGCTCCGGGCAAGGCTTCAGGCAGAAGGTGAAAGGGAAGGGAAGGGAAGGGAACAGTCCAGCAACTGCAGCGGAACCCAGGAGCTGTTTATGTAGCATGCCCAAAACCAGAATCATGTGCCTCAATTAAAGCATACAACAGGACAAGGGAAAACCGGATAACCTGGAATATGGATCGATGGAACGGACCGCGAAACTGAATGCGGACTTCACGGATCGGACTATGAGAGGTTGGAGTGGAAAACTAACCTAGTGACTCGGTCTATGTGGAACGGAGTAACAAGAAAGGTATGTCCATGTTGAAGGGTCTTTGGCTTTGGAGAGATTGCGTTTCATGTTTATGTTACAGGTCATTAAGCTTATCTACAGTCCACAGTCCGAAGGAGTGAGGGAAATATACCTGAAACTAAGAAAAAATAACTTAGTTATATAACGTGATTTTAAACTTCCAAGTTTTATTTCAGACTCCCGCAGTGAAAAAGGACAAGATGGAGTAGAGTTTGTCAAAAATCTACTGGAAATTTCTCATAAAGAAGTTGATAAATGTCCTGAACGATACCTGATCTGTATTTACAGAATGAGAGAGGGCAGGTGGCAGAAGTTCGTGCAGGGAAGATTTTGCATCTGGTCGTCCTAAGGACATCAGTTTCAAATTAAATAGGCAATTAAAAATGCGGTTGTGCTTTGTGATGCTTAGGTTTTTTTCACTGTTGCTTCCCTTAGTCACCGAGCTATTCCCAAAATATGTCCACAATTCACTTAAGGGAGCTAAAGCAACATTTCCATGGTTTTTTTTATGTGCTCACTGTTTATTAATTAAAAAGTATTTGCCGAATCTATTTTCTAGACGTTATTTGAAACTACAGTACCTCCCCGAGTTGGTGCATTTGGCAATAAACTCCTCTGGGGCTCAGAAAATCCAATGAGGTTCCTGAATTGATGGACAAGTTGTAGGGATTCAGATTGGGGAGAAGCAACAGGTCAGATGGAGTCTAATGTAGGAAATGAGTTCGCCCAGTTCTGTAGAAGAGGCAGAATTGGTGGAGGATTGAGGTGGTGAGGGAGGTGTTGAAATGAGGTAGCTACTGGGTGATAGCAAAGTAAAATGTATATAAACGAAGCTTTATCAGGTATAGGAATGGTAATAACTTTCCTACGTTATTTAGGGCTTCACTGAGATTACATTGCTTTTGGCCATTGGTCTTCATAAACTAATACTTTGAATACAGGAGATGGGAAACATGTTTGAACCTATATGAGGCATTTCTGAGGCCGAATTAGGAGCATCCTGTGCATCTTGGTCACCTACCTACAGGAAGTTTACACTAACGAGAAGAGAGAAAAAATACTAGAAATTTGCCCAGAATGGAGGACATGAGCAATGAGGAAATTTTGAATAGGATCGGAATTTATCTTTTGGAAATCAGAACAATGAGGGAAGATCTGATAGAGGTACATGCAAAGATGAGTGGTAGTTATAGGGTAAATGCAAGGAGGGTTTTCAGTGAGTTTTGAGGGACTTACAATCAGAGCTCAAGTGTTAAGTTGGGAAGGTGAAAAGTTTAATGGGAACATGAAAGAGAACTTGTTCATACAGAGGGTTGTAAGATTGTAAAAATAGCTGCCTGAAGAAACGGTACAGGCCCGCATGTCCGACAGAATAGGGAGTGGCCTTTCTGCTGAAATTAACTCCAGTCTCACTCTCATTCACCTGCGAACACTGTCTTTAACATTGCAATTAACTACCTCTGCTGCAGGGAAAAGCGTTATACTTTTAACCTTATAAACAAAATTTCTCAGAGTGAGAATATGCATTTTCTTTCTTTCTTTTTAAATCTTTTTATTCAATAAGTATACAAAAAGGTAAGCCATATAGGCACTAATACACTGTTAGAATATAATAAAATTACAGGAAATATTAATACAAAAAAATAATACAAACAATGTAATTTAAACATAATACCAAGGTGACATAACAGTATACTAATTTTTATATATATCAATAGAGAAAAGGAAAAAAAAAACCCCCAAAAAAACCCACCGTGCAACTAACTAAAAGCAAAGCAAAGCAATGGGCTAACTTGAAACCAAATAGAGTTAAAAAACTTAAAATCACGTCCTCAATACCGACCTCCATTAAAAACAGTAAAAAAAATACAAGAAGGGTATCTATTACATTAAATGAAAATATCGAATAAAAGATCTCCAAGTCTGTTCAAATTTAAATGAAGAGTCATAAAGATTGCTACTAGACCAATGGAAGACCGATGGAACCTTTAACAGTCTAAAGAAGGTTAACAGGGGCCAGAAGCTGCATACTTATTTTTAACCCTAATCCAATCATCCGCAGTTGTTTTAAAACATTTTTTTTTTGCCATTTGAACAAATCAGACCGTATCATCCTTAACCTTTGCCACCTTTTAACTGATGTTGACGTGCGGCTGAGAGTGCGATGGGGAGTGCGGGTGAGGGGAAGGAAGAGGCAGAAGGAGAGTGTATGGGTGAGCATGGAGAGGGGATGGGGCACGGTGTGTGTGAAAGGTGCAGATAGGGAAGCTGAAGGTGGATGAATATATGGGCAAGAAGAGGGATCGAGCGTGTGCAGAGTGGAGAGAGAGAGGAGAGGGGAGACATAAAGAGATATAGACAGTACAGACAGAGCGAAATTGTGAGAGAGGGGGAATACGAGGTAGACTGCACGGGTAAGTGAGAGGGATAGAGCGTTGGATGTGGGAAAGTCTCACAAATCAACCAAATAATTATAGGCCACGCTAATATTTTGAAACAACGACTTATATTTCGTCTTCGAAACAAAAGAGTGTAGCAAGATTTGCAAATAAGTGAGTCCGAATTGCTTTTACATATACGAAAAACAAAATGGACCAGTGACTCGGAATGTAAACCCGTCCCAATGTGATGACAAAAAATAAAGCCTGAACGTTTATCCCTGACCGCCGGGTCACCTGTGATATCAATCCACAAATAAGTACAGAAGTCCAGGGCGAATACTGTACCATCATGCTTCACTGTTACCTTATTCATTCGTTGGTAAATATCTACTCTGAAATGTTTATCAGGTATAAGCAAGTCCCAATAACGTTATGTTGAAAGGAAATCCGGTCCACATCACTTCAGACATATCCCCCTGTGCAGGGCGCTTTAAATATCATTGATAACAGCACATTTGTGATAGTGATTCTGCAGTATGTCAGTTGTGCCGGTTTTATTTGTACAAATGGCGAGCACTGAGAAGTAAACATATGGCCAATATTTTCTGACAACCAGTGACAGTGTGGTGGGTTATGACTGGGCATTATCACTGGCAGCGTGATGTGCTGACGAGCATTTTTATAAAGATGTGTGTCACGCCCTGGAAGGAGACTTTATTGCTATTGTAATGGTCTATATGGAGAAGCCGTGTTTATAGAACATAGAACATATAATAGTACAGAACAGTACAGGCCATTCGGCCCACAATGTTGTGCCGACCCTTAAACCCTGCTTCCCATATAACCCCACACCACAACTTAAATTCCTCCATGTACCTGTCTAGTAGTCTCTTAAATTTCCCGAGAGTATCTCCCTCCACCACTGACTCAGGCAGTGCATTCCACGCACCAACCCTCTCTGAGTGAGAAATCTTCCTCTAATATCTCCCTTGAACTTCCAACCCCTTACCAGAAAGCCATGTCCTCTTGTATTGAGCAGTGCTGCCCTAGGGAAGAGGTGCTGTCTGCCCACTCTATCTGTTCCTCTTAATACCTTGTACAACTGTATCATGTCTCCTCTCATCCTCTTTCTCTCCAAAGTGTAAAGCCCTAGCTCCCTTAATCTATGATCATAATCCATACTCTCTAATCCCGGCAGCATCCTGGTAAAGCTCCTCTGTGCTCTTTCCAATGCTTCCACATCCTTCCTACAGTGAGGCGACCAGAACTGGACACAGTACTCCAAGTGTGGCCTAATCAGAGTTTTATAGAGCTGCATCATTACCTCGCAACTCTCAAATGCTATCTCTCGACTTATGAAAGTTAATACCGCATAAGCTTTGTTAACTTCCCTATATAACTGTAAGGCAACATTCGTTTAGTTTATAGCTGGAGATTTCCGATGCGTCGGAATGTGAGCCGTCCAATGAGCGGAACGTGCTTTTCTGTTGTGTACTGACGCCGTTGTGAGCCGGGGCCTTTTGTTCGGCGGGAGACGAAGAGAGTAGACGCAGAGGAGAACCAGTGTCGGATAGGACCCGGTGGGAGACCATTTGTTCGAAATGGATTGCGAGCGACGATCGGAAGGTGGTGAGAGCTTCCACGCAGACCGAAGTCCAGCGCGTGAGTGACAGAAAAGTTGAAGATGAACTCCAACGTGTTCACATTTGACTGGTTAATTATAATACGCCATTTTTCTTTCTTTATTTCATTTCTTTGATGACCCTTTAGTTAAGTAACATTAAGTAAATATGATTCCTTTAATCACATGCAGTGTGTTGACTGTTATTTCTTGGCACTGATATACAACAGCGTAGCAAATTACACCGTACCCACACAAACCAGGGTTTGGGGTGGCAGAGCCATCTCACGGGATTGACGGGAGCAGAGTGCGTATTTCGTAGACTTAAACAGACAAAGAAACAGGGTCGGTGAGCGATATTGTTACCGTCTTATGGGTCACGGTTTTATATGTAGTTTAAACTTTGTCCATCGTGAGACTCGAGTAGCAATGGAATTACCAGTATACTGAGAGAATGTTCTGAATAAGAAGTGGTATTCCCTGTGCGAGAGACCGGGTGACCGAATAAGCTGTGATAATTGCATTGCAGTATTGATGGAACTGGACAGGCAATGACATTGTCTATGTTGCCGGTGGCATGTCAGAGAAAGCACTGATAACACCAGCGAGGTCTATGATGGCCCTGTAGGACAGTGACAGATTTTGTCATTGCTGTAATGGACCCATTGGAAAGAGGAAAATACGGCACTCATGTCCTCACGACGCACAGAAATCATAAAAGCATCTGTCTCATATCTCTTGTGTTTCTCAATCTATGGTGAAGTATCATTATGTTCTTTGGAAACGTCCTTCTCATTTGAACAATATATCTGTATGAATTATTGTTATTTTAAACGAACATGAACCGCCATAACAGGAAAAGAACAGATATTTTTGGGAGTACTCGACAGACATCTCACCGCCACTACTACTCCACTGCCCCTCAGTGATCATATTGGTTATTGTACCAGAGAAAGTGTCAGACCTGGTGCGAAAACACTCAGAGGATGCGCAATTCCAAAAAAAAAATAAATAAATAAACATTAATAACTCCTTAACGTTTACCTTTGACGCGTAAGGAGATGTGTAGAAGAATGGGAAAATATTGAATTTGGGGAGGGAAGGAACTATGCGATTGCGTAAAATCGTGAGATCATAAATTGGGAACAGATGTACGGGGAAATGCTCTAAATTAATATAGAGATTGTTAATGGAGAACTTGTATTGGGCTTTTCATAGATTTGACTCAATGGAGAAGGAAAGGAATGATAGGATATGGAGACATGGCTTATAATAAATATGCAAACCCTACTCAAGAGGAAGACGGAAGCGCACTTTACGAAGCAAGGGTCAGAGAAGGCTCGAGTATTACAAGGCATCTGGGAAGGGAGCTGGAAATGGACCTAATATTGAGCGAAGGGAATAGCAGAAGGCGTTGCTGAGTAGGATGAAGGAAACAATCAGGAGGTATAGACCACATGAGAATAGGGAGGACTGATCATGGATAAAACCGGGAACGTGCTGGAGTAACAGGGGAGCAGCAGCTGTCAGTAATGAATAATTTGCTTCAGTATTCACACATGGGAGGGGCATTAACCGCTCGGAAAGCCACTTGTATAGTGTTTAAAGCAGGGGTAAATAGGTTCTGATTAGACTGGACATCAAAGGGGAAGGGAAGAAGCTGGCAGAATGGAGTTGTGGGAATGGTAAATCAGTCATGAGGGAAATTTGGAGCAGAATGGTCCGAATTTTCTAATTCTGCATCAATTAGAGGAGGACTTGGAAGTTTTAAAGACAATGCAGAATAGATTTCCCCAGATGCTACTCAGGTAAGAGATCAAGTCTAATGAGGAAACGTTGAGGGTTCTCTGGATTTTGGATTTTGTGCGAAGGAATATGGCAGATTTCATGATAGAAGAGTATAAGGTGTAAGCGGTATTGAGGGATTGTGCAGCAAGACATTATCTTGGGAGTACGTGGCTAATAGGAGGGACATAACATTAAGATAATCGGAGGAAGTTATAGCGCGCTGTGAGATGTAACCATTTTTTTCTACACAGAGAATGCTTCGAGCCTGGCGTTCGGTGCTGAGACATTAGCGATATTTCAGACATGTATGAGTGAAAGCAAAATAGAGGACTAACCTATGGGATTAATTATGTTGAACTTGGAGTATGTTCTAAGGAAGGTGGTTTGCACCTGAACTGAAAGGGGACTGATATCCTTGCGGGAACAGGACTGCCCCAGAGCAGAGAGTGGAGAGATTGTAGAGACAGATGTTGTTATGACGATAGTCAAAGTCAGGAATGAAAAGGTTCAGCATGGGTCGACAACTGTGCTCAGCTGCAGATATTCCAATACAAAAAGCATTGCATGAAAGCCAGCTGAGCTGAGGGCTCATGTAACTAATATATTTAACCATTAAGAAGCAAAGGGGACGCATTAAATGAGATTGTAGGGCGCTACTTAACAACCATCAGTCCGATTGATTTAGAAGATGACATTTGAAGAGAAATTGCAGAAAATTGCAGGAAACACAGGTTGTGATAACAGCTGATTTTAACTTTCCAATTTTTGACTGCGACTTCCATAGTGTAAAAAAGCTAGATGGAATATTGGTTGTGAGATATATTGTGGGATGTTTTTATTTTTTAAGCACCAGATAAAAGTCCCAAATGAACGACTGGACGATACTTGATCTGCATTTACTGAACGAGACAGGGTAGGTGGCAGAAGATTTTCTAGCGGAACACTTTGTATCCAGTCGTCCGCAGGCTATTAGCTTGAAAGTATCTAAGCAAAAAACAGGCCTTGTTCTTGGATTGCGATTTTAGATTGGACATGTTTTAATCTTGCTGTTGTCAGAAACGATTTTGCAAGTGTCGACTGGGACAGGCCGTTTTCTGTCAAAGGTGTACGTGGTAGGTGGGTGTTCTTCAAAAGTAAAATTTTGAAAGAACAAAGTTTGTACGGACCTGTCACAATAAAGAGTAAACCTAACAGGTGTCGAGAACTTGGAATTTCAAGTGATATGGAGGCTCAAGTGAAGAAAAAACAGGAGATGAATTACAGGTGCAATGAGGTGCTTATCGAGTGCAGGGAATGCAAGAGAACACTTTAGAAAAAGAGCAGAAGAGTCAAGAAAGGATGATTTTGCCCCAGTTCAATTGTAAGGAATGGTGCACATAGTTTCAGAGCAAAAGATTTCAAGAGACATAATTACACCACTGGAAGGTGAGAATTGGACAATAGCGAATCCAAATGTGGTGCCAAAAGCGCTCATTTTTTTGCATCCGTATTTATCTAGGAGTCGGATGCAGTTTATCAAGGTAAAACAAAACTGAATCAACTTCCCGGACTCTGTACAGATTACAAAGGTGGAGACGTTTGGATGAGGCACATTAGAGTGGATAAATCACCTGAACCTGACAGGGTGTTCCTTCTTGAAAAACTTCAAGATGAACTCTAACATGTTCACATTTGACTGATTAATTATAATACGCCCTATTTCTTTCTTTATTTCATTTCTTTAATGACCCTTTAGTTAAGTAACATTAAGTAAATATGATTCCTTTAATCACATGCAGTGTGTTGACTGTTATTTCTTGGCACTGATATACAACAGCGTAGCAAATTACACCGTACCCACACAAACCAGGGATTGGGGTGGCAGAGCCATCTCACGGGATTGACGGGAGCAGAGTGCGTATTTCGTAGACTTAAACAGACAAAGAAACAGGTTCGGTCAGCGATATTGTTATCGTTTTATGGGTCACGTTTTTTATGTAGTTTAAACTTTGTCCATCGTGAGAGTCGAGTAGCAATAGAATTACCAGGAAACTGAGAGAATGTTCTGAATAAGAAGTGGTATTCTCTGTGCGAGAGACCGGGTGACCGAATAAGCTGTGATAATTACATTGCAGTATTGATGGAACTGGACAAGCAATGACATTTTCTATGTTGCCGGTGGCATGTCAGAGAAAGCATTGATAACACCAGCGAGGTCTATGATGGCCCTGTAGGACAGTGACAGATTTTCTCATTGCTGTAATGGACCCATTGGAAAGAGGAAAACACGGCACTCATCTCCTCACGACGCACAGAAATCATGAAAGCATCTGTCTCATATCTCTTGTGTTTCTCAATCTATGGTGAAGTATCATTATGTTCTTTGGAAACGTCCTTCTCATTTGAACAATATATCTGTATGAATTATTGTTATTTTAAACGAATATGAAACACCATAACAGAAAAAGAACAGATATTTTTGGGAGTACTCGACAGGCATCTCACCGCCACTACTAGTCCACTACTCCTCAGTGATCATATTGGTTATTGTACCAGAGAAAGTGTCAGACCTGGTGCGAAAACACTCAGAGGATGCGCAATTCCCAAAAAAAAAAAAACATTAATAACTCCTTAACGTTTATCTTTGACGCGTAAGGAGATGTGCAGAAGAATTGGAAAATATTGAATTTGGTGAGGGAAGGAACTATGCAATTGCGTAAAATCGTGAGATCATAAATTGGGAACAGAAGTACGGGGAAATGCACTAAATTAATATAGAGATTGTTAATGAAGAAATTGTACTGGGCTTTTCATAGAATTGACTCAATGGAGAAGGAAAGGAATGATAGGATATGGAGACATGGCTCATAATAAATATGAAAACCCTACTCAGGAGGAAGACGGAAGCGCACTTTACGAAGCAAGGGTCAGAGAAGGCTCGAGTATTGCAAGGCATCTAGGAAGGGAGCTGGAAATGGACCTAATATTGCGCGAAGGGAATAGCAGAAGGCGTTGCTGAGTAGGATGAAGGAAACAATCAGGAGGTATAGACGCACATGAGAATTGGGAGGACTGATTATGGATAAAACCGGGAACGTGCTGGAGTAACAGGGGAGCAGCAGCTATCAGTAATGAATAATTTGCTTCAGTATTCACACATGGGAGGGGCATTAACCGCTGGGAAAACCAACTTGTATAGTGTTTAAAGCAGCGGTAAATAGGTTCTGATTAGACTGGACATCAAAGGGGACGGTAAGAAGCTGGCAGAATGGAGTTGTGGGAATGGTAAATCAGTCATGATGGAATTTTGGAACAGAATGGTCCGAATTTCCTAATTCTGCATCAATTAGAGGAGGACTTGGAAGTTTTAACGACAATGCAGAATAGGTTTACCGAGATGCTACTCAGGTAAGAGATCAAGTCTAATGAGGAAACGTTGAGGGTTCCCTGGATTTTGGATTTTGTCCGAAGGAATATGGCAGATTTCATGATAGAAGAGTATAAGGTGTAAGCGGTATTGAGGGATTGTGCAGCAAGACATTATCTTCGGAGTAAGTGGCTAATAGGAGGGACATAACAATAAGATAATCGGAGGAAGTTATAGCGCGCTGTGAGATGTAACGTTTTTTTATTTTCTCTACGCAGAGAATGCTTCGAGCCTGGTGTTCGGTGCTGAGACATTAGCGATATTTCGGACATGCATGAGTGAAAGCAAAATAGAGGACTAACCTATGGGAGTCATTATGTTGAACTTGGAGTATGTTCTAAGGAAGGTGGTTTGCACTTGAACTGAAAGGGGACTGATATCCTTGCGGGAACAGGACTGCCCCAGAGCAGAGAGTGGAGAGGTTGTAGAGACAGATGTTGTTATGACGATAGTCAAAGTCAGGAATGAAAAGGTTCAGCATGGGTCGACAACTGTGCTCAGCTGCAGATATTCCAATACAAAAAGCATTGCATGAAAGCCAGCTGAGCCCAGGGCTCGTGTAACTACTATATTTAACCATTAAGAAGCAAAGGGGACGCATTAAATGAGATTGTAGGGCACTACATAACACCCATCAGTCCGATTGATTTAGAAGATGACATATGAAGAGAAATTGCAGAAAATTGCAGGAAACATAGGTTGTGATAACAGCTAATTTTAACTTTCCAATTTTTGACTGCGACTTCCATAGTGTAAAAAAACTAGATGGAATATTGGTTGTGAGATATATTGTGGAAAGTTTTTATTTTTTAAGCACCAGATGAAAGTCCCAAATGAACGACTGGACGATACTTGATCTGCATTTAATGAGCGAGACAGGGTAGGTGGCAGAAGTTTTTCAAGCGGAACACTTTGTATCCAGTAGTCCGCAGGCCATTAGTTTGAAAATATCTAAGCAAAAAACAGGCCTTGTTCTTGGATTGCGATTTTAGACTGTGCATATTTTAATCTTGCTGTTGTCAGAAACGATTTTGCAAGTGTCGACGGGGACAGGCCGTTTTCTGTCAAAGATGTACGTGGTAGGTGGGAGTTTTTTCAAAAGTAAAATTTTGAGAGAACAAAGTTTGTACGGACCTGTCACAATAAAGAGTGTCTAACAGGTGTCTAACTAACAGGTGTCGAGAACTTGGAATTTCAAGTGATATGGAGGCTCAAGTGAAGGAAAAACAGGAGATGAATTACAGGTGCAATGAGGTGCTTAACGAGTGCAGGGAATGCAAGAGAACACTTTAGAAAGAGAGCAGAAGAGTCAAGAAAGGATGATTTTGCCCTAGTTCAATCGTAAGGAATGCTGCACATAGTTTCAGAGCAAAAGGATTTCAAGAGACATAATTAGACCACTGGAATGTTAGAATTGGACAATAGCGAATCGAAATGTGGTGCTAAAAGCGCTCATTTTTTTGCATCCGTATTTATCTGGGAGTCGAATACAGTTTATCGATGTAAAACAAAATGAATCAACTTCCCGGACTCTATACAAGTTACAAAGGTGGAGACGTTTGGATGAGGCACATTACAGTGGATAAATCACCCGAAGCTGTCAAGGTGTTGCTTCGGACCTCGCGAAAGGAAAAAATTGCAGGAACCCTCGCAGAGATATTTACATCATTCTTAAACAAGATAACTGGAGGGTAGCAAATGTTGTTCCGTTTGTTTAAGAAATGCTCTAAAAATAATCTATAATTTTATTATCTTGTGAGCCTGACATCATGAGTGGGAAAGTTATTGGAAGGTATTTTAATGGGCCGGATACATGAGTTACTTTTTAGATATTGACTGATTAACGACAGACCATATAGCTTCGTTTGCGGCAAATCGTGTCAAAGAAGTTACCAGGAATGTTGTTGAAGAAAAAATATAGGCTGCTGTCGACGTGGAATTTTGCAAGACATTTGACAGTTTCCCGCAATGTTGAGTCATTCTGCTATGAAAATGAGGTAGTAAATTTATGAGACATTTGCTTTGTGAAAGGAACCAGAGATTGGTAGCAGTTGGTTGCCTCTCTAACTGGATACCTGTGACAAGCGGAGAACTGCACAGACCGGTGCTGGTTCCTTTGCTGTTTACATCTGTATCAACGATCTGGATGATAATGTGCTAAATTGCATCAGGAAATTTGTGGATGCTGCCAAGACAGGGAGAATGATAGACAGAGAGGAATAGTATCATGGTGTGTGGTCGAATATAGAGCAGCTGGGAACAAATTGGTTAAGGGTAATACTGCCGTAAAGAAAGCTGTTGGCATATTATCCGTCATAAATCAAAGTACATAATACAGGTGATAAAATGTCATCTTCAGTTTGGATAAGATATGGCTGAGGCCACACATGAATTATTATGCAGTATGGTAAACTTCCTACAGGGAATATGTACGTAAATACGTTGAAAAGGGTGCAGAAAAAAATTACAACGACTTTGGCCCGACAGGTGGACCTGAGATACAAGGAAATCGATCATGAGTTTTGACTTCAATCCCTGATGCGTAGAAAATTAAAATGAGACTGCTTTCATTACTCTCTATATCTACACCCATCTTAATTTTATATACCTTTATTGCTTCTTTCTTCTATGCTCCAGGGAATAAAGTCCTAACCAATTCAACCTTTCTCAGTAGCTCAGTTTCTCAAGTCCCGGCAACATCCTTGTAAACCTTTTCTGCACTCTTTCAACCTTAGTAATATGCTTCTTGTAATTTGGTGACCAAAACTGCAAACAATACTCTAAACCTGGCCTTACCAATGCATTATAAAACCTCACCATAACATTCCAACTCTCATACTCAATACTTTGAATTATAAAGGCCTTTGAGATAAGGTCGGAAGCTCTCTTTACGACCCTATTTATCTGTGACACCACTTTTAGGGAACTTTGTATCTGTATTCCCCGGTCCCTCTGTTCTACAGCACTCCTCAGTGCCCTACCATTTACCTTGTAGTTTCTACATTGGGTTGTCCTTCAAAAGTGCCATACCTCACACTGGTCTGTATTAAACTTCATCTGCCATTTTTCAGCCCATTTTTCCAGCTGGTCCAAATCCCTCTGCAAGCTTTGAAATCCTTCCTCACTCTCCACTACACCTTCAATCTTTGTATCATCAGCAAAGGATACTTTAGATGTGTGGGTATGGAGGGCTATGCCGACTGAAGTAGGCTAATTTAAATATCACGGCCGAAGGGCCGGTTTCTGTGCTGTTCTTTCCTAAGGGACCATCACTACCTGACCACTGATTCATAACACAGAAACAGGTTGATTATATTGAAATCCGAAATGACTATAGTTTGATTTATTCACCGAGAATATTCTAACAGCGTGGATAATTTTGTAGGATGTCAGCAGGTCCCGCATCAACAACAAAACGAATAACATATAGAGGTTTCGTGCCGTCACACTTTAGTGCAACTGGAATGTGAGGGTTGTTTTTCTGTGAGAATCTGATCTAAGAGTCTGTTTACAAGCAGTCACATTCCTCAGAATAGGGAGTGTACGTTCTGTTAAAATGAAATCGAACTGGTTCGACATTCCAATGTGACCAAAGTAATTTAAATTATGCTCAGCGACAGCTAAGGTACCGGAGGATTTGAGCTCGCTTACGCAAGGCTCAGAGACTCAGCCAAGTAATTACAAGCCAGTGCTCCTGACATCAGAGGTGGGAAAGTTATTTGAAAGACCGAATTTGTGAGAATTTCAATAAACAGAATGGATTGGGTATAACTTTGTGTATTCATGGCAATCTTATAGAGTGTTTCGAAGAGGTTACGAATAATACTATTCGGAACTTTGATGAAAGCAAGGCAGGGTACATTGTTTATCTGTACTTTATCAAGAAATTCAACAAATTGCCGCGTGGGAAGTTTGTCAACGAAATCCTCGCTATTCAAGATGAGGTGGTAAATTGGAGTGGACATTGAAATTGTGGGAGATGGTGGATAGTGCTATTGAATGGTTGCCTCCCTGACTAGAGGCCCGTGTATAGTGGAGTGCCAGAGGGATCGGTGTTGGATGCATTGTTTGTTACCTATAGGAATGCTCTGGATGATAATGTATTTAATTGGATCTGTAGATTTGCCGACGACACTAAGATTGGAGGTGTAGCCAACAGCCAGGAAGTCCATCAGAACTTTCAGCAGGATCTGTACTAGGTGGGAAAATCTGATAAAAATAGCAGAAGTAAAATTAATGCAGGCAAATGTAGGGTATTGCACTTCGGTTCCACCAACTAAGGTAGGTCTCACACATTAGAAAGTAGGGCACTGAGATGTGCCGTAAAGCGAAGTGATTTAGGATTACAGGATCAGAATTAATCGAAATTGCGGCATAGGTGGATAGGGTCGTAAGATAAGCTTTTGGCACACTGGCCTTCATAAGTCAAATTATTGAGTATAGGAGATGGGATGTTATGCTGAAGCCATATTACACATTGGCGTGGCCTAATTTGGAATATTGTGTGCAGTTTTGTTCACCTACCTACAGGAAACATGCAACTATGGTTAAAATAGTACAGTGAAATTTAAAAGGATTTTGGCGGGATTGGAGTACCTGGGTAAAACAGAAAGTTGGAATAGATTAGTTTTTTATTCCTTGGAAAGAATAAGATCTAAAGGAGATTTGATAGAGGTATACTAAATTGTGAGCGGTGTAAGTAGGGTAAATGGAATAGGGGAGTGGAGAGAGAGGTATCGATGAGGGCGAGAGAGGGGATTAAAGAGAGGGAAGAGAATGGAGCGAGAGGGAGAGAGAAATTATAGAGGGGTATGCAGCCGTTGAAAGAGGGGTGCAGGACGAGAGTTGGAGTGCGACAGGATAGTGTGAGGGGCTCGAGCAGGGAGCGAAAGCGAGGGAGACGTGCAAGAGTGTGCTAACGAAGCTTACGGAGTGGCAGAGTTGGGGAGATGGTATGCAGATGGAGAACACAAGTGTGATGACTGTTTTAATCATCTTCTCCCTCTCCTGCCCTTCTCTTTTCACACTGAACCTTACCTAGACTCTGACTGCTCTCCCGTCTCCACTCGCCGTGCCCCAGGACAAGGATGGTGATGATCGACGCTGACCAGTCCGAAGGCTTGGCCCTCAACACCAGTTTGTCCAGAAAGCCAGCCAGCTACTCATCTTCCCTTTGATGCGGCCTGGTTATGACACCTTTCCAGCTCTATGGCCTGTAAGGGTCAGTGCTCCATTCCATCCCGGGTGACATTTTAAAACCACGCGTCACTTCTACCCTGCTAACCATTTTAAATTGGGATATCAATCCTTTTCCGTCTCCCATTTGTAATCAGGACACAATTCCTTACCTGGTGATCATTTTCAATTACTACGTCATTCCATCCTAGTCGGACATTTTAACGTAGGTGCAAGTCAGTGAAGAGAATACTTCAGAATGAAAGCAGAAGTGTCATCGAAGGCCTGCTGTTGCCTTAGCAGACAAGTTGAAGGAGAATCCTAACGGATGCTACAGGTATCTTCAGAGCAAAGGGATTTCAGGGTCAGAATGGGTTCTCTGGAATATCACAATGAGAGTATAGCCAATCCATATGTGGAGACAAAACGGATGATTAATTTTTGTTCATCTGTATTTACTCAGCAAACAGAGACAGAGTCGATAGAAACACCGTTTTCACAGAATCTATACAGATTACAGAGAAGGATGTGTCTGCTGTCCTCAGGTAAATTCCCTGGGCCTGGGGAGGTGTTCACTAGGACACTACGGGAGAAAGAAGTTGCCGGATCCCTAGCAGAGATGTTTAAATCATCCTTAGGCCAGAGGGCTGGATGATAGCCAATGCTGTTCAGCTGTTTAAGAGCGGCTTTAAAATAATCCAAGAAATTATAGGCCTCTGAGCTTGACATCATTAGAGAGAAGGTTATTGGGAGGTATTCTAGCGGACCAAAAGTATGAGTGTTTGAATAGATAATCCCTGATTCAGGATACTCAGCAATTTTTCGTAAGTAGTAAGTCGTGTCAAGGAAGGTACCAGGAGTGTGGATGAGGGCACGGCAGTGGATGTTGTATACATGGATCTTAGCAAGGCATTTGACAAGGTCCTTCATGGAAGATTTGGTCTCTCGGCTTTGAGGATGAGGTAGTAAATTTGATGAGACCATTGGTTTGAGGATGAAGCCAGAAAGTGGTAACAGATGGTTGCCTCCCTGATTGGAGACCTATGAGGAAGGGCGTACTGCTGGGATTTGGAAATTTTAAACACTGTGCGGAATAGATTTACCGAAATGCTACTTAATTTGAGAAAAAAATATAAGGAAACGATAAGGGATCTCTGGTTTCTGCCTCTGAAGAGGACTATGATAAATTTCTTGATAGAAGACTATAAGGTAATAGGAGGTATTGAGAGATTGGACAGCCAGAGATGATCGAGGGCTTAAGTGGTTAATAGGAGACACGTGAGTTAAAGAAAAACGTAAAGGGTTAAACGGAGAGAATTGTTTCGTTGATCTTGGAGTCGACTGCAAGGAAATGAAGGTACTAGTCGCTTTAGCGGGAAGGTTTACTAGGGCTGCTCGAGGTGGGTGGGCGGGGGTGGTGGGAGGTGGGAGGGTAAAACTAGACATTGAAATGATGGGAACAAGACTACCGCGGAACGGAGAGTGGAGAGGTTGTGGAGACAGAAGCTGTGAAGGCCTCAGACAAAATCAACAATTTAGATGTTGAGCATGTTTCGAATAATGTCCTCAGCTGCAAATTATACAATGTATTGTATGAACGGCGAAAGAGCCATGGGCATGAATAAGCACGTCGAATCGCTATATTTTCGACGTTAGTGAGAGGGTTGAAGGAGGAGCAGGCCTGGCAGCGGAGTACTCCACCTCTCAGTTGTTTTAGATAAAGCGGATGGGGAAGCATTGAATGAGAAGAGGTGGCGTTAATAGTTAAGAAAGCTGTCACAGTCCCGTTGTGTCATAACGGGGGTGCTGGGAGCAGACTCAAAAACAAAACACAGACACAGAAGTATCAGGAACAGGATTAGGTATGCAAGGAAAACGGGGGAAGTGGGGAAGAAACGACGCTAGACGAGACTAAGATACAGGACCTTGTCTAGGACGAGACGAGGGAAACGGGATCAGGACAAGGAAAAAGGAACTTGGAACGTGTCTGTAACTCCGAGCAGGAGACTAGACAAGGACCCAGAACCTGGGTCTTGACTCGGGCTCGGACCCCGGAACTAGGCGAGGACATGACGTGGCTACAGAACAGGACGTGGAATTCCAGAACAGGACGTGGAACTCCTTCACAGGACGAGGCACATGGACAGTACGAGAACTCAAAGCCTTGACTTGGACAGGACGAGGTTCCCAACTCAACGATAGACAGTTCCTCATATTGACACAGCAAAGCTCCGGTTACGCTCCGGTGGTGGAACTTGACAAGGTTGCCGGGCAAGGCTCCGGGCAAGGCTTCAGGCAGAAGGTGAAAGGGAAGGGAAGGGAAGGGAACAGTCCAGCAACTGCAGCGGAACCCAGTAGCTGTTTATGTAGCATGCCCAAAACCAGAATCATGTGCCTCAATTAAAGCACACAACAGGACAAGGGAAAA
The DNA here is from genome assembly GCF_030028105.1 of Mobula birostris. NCBI lineage: Eukaryota > Metazoa > Chordata > Chondrichthyes > Myliobatiformes > Myliobatidae > Mobula > Mobula birostris. The sequence continues at coordinate 63,875,926 of NC_092382.1, forward strand.
CCGGATAACCTGGAATATGGATCGATGGAACGGACCGTGAAACTGAATGCGGACTTCACGGACCGGACCATGAGAGGTTGGAGTGGAAAACTAACCTAGTGACCCGCTCTATGTGGAGCGGAGTAACAAGAAAGATATGTCCATGTTGAAGGATCTTTGGCTTTGGAGAGATTGCGTTTGATGTTTATGTTACAGGTCGTTAAGCTTATCTACAGTCCACAGTCCGAAGGAGTTAGAGAAATATACTTGAAACTAAGAAACCATAACTTAGTTATATAACGTGATTTTAAACTTCCAAGTTTTATTAGAGACTGCCACAGTAAAAAAGGACAAGATGGAGTAGAGGTTGTCAAAAATCTACTGGAAATTTCTCATAAAGAAGTCGATAAATGTCCTGAACGATACCTGATCTGTATTTACAGAATGAGAGAGGGCAGGTGGCAGAAGTTCGTGCAGGGAAGATTTTTCATCTGGTCGTCCTAAGGACATCAGTTCCAAAGTAAATAGGCAATTAAAAAATGCGGTTGTGCTTTGCGATGCTTAGGTTTTTTTCACTGTTGCTTCCCTTAGTGACCGAGCTATTCCCAAACTATGTCCACAATTCGCTTAAGGGAGCTAAAGCAACATTTCCATGTTTTTTTTTTATGTGCTCACTGTTTATTAATTAAAGAGTATTTGTCGAATCTATTTTCTGGACGTTATTTGAAACTACAGTACCTCCCCGAGTTGGCACAGTTGGCAATAAACTCTGGGGCTCAGAAAATCCAATGAGGTTCCTGAATTGATGGACAAGTTGTAGGGATTCAGATTGGGGAGAAGCAACAGGTCAGATGGAGTCTAATGTAGGAAATGAGTTCACCCAGTTCTGTAGAAGAGGCAGAATTGGTGGAGGATTGAGGTGGTGTGGGAGGTGTTGAAATGAGTTAGCTACTGGGTGATAGCAAAGTAAAATGTATATAAACGAAGCTTTATTGGGTATACGAATGGTAATAACTTTCATACGTTATTTAGGGCTTCACTGAGATTACATTGCTTTTGGCACATTGGTCTTCATAAACTAATACTTTGAATACAGGAGATGGGAAACATGTTTGAACCTATATGAGGCATTTCTGAGGCCGAATTAGGAGCATCCTTTGCATCTTGGTCACCTACCTACAGGAAGTTTACAGTAACGAGAAGAGAGAAAAATTACTGGAAATTTGCCCAGAATGGAGGACATGAGCCATGAGGAAATTTTGAATAGGATCGGAATTTATTTTTTGGAAATCAGAACAATGAGGGACGATTTGATAGAGGTACATGCAAAGATGAGTGGTAGTTATAGGGTAAATGCAAGTAGGTATTTGCATTGAGTTTTGGGGGACTTACAATCAGAGCTCAAGTGTTAAGTGGGGAAGGTGAAAAGTTTAATGGGAACATGAAAGAAAACTTGTTCATACAGAGGGTTGTAAGATTGTAAAAATAGCTGCCTGAAGAAACGGTACAGGCCCGCATGTCCGACAGAATAGGGAGTGGACTTTCTGCTGAAATTAACTCCACTCTCACTCTCATTCACCTGCGAACACTGTCTTTAACATTGCAATTAACTACCTCTGCTGCAGGGAAAAGCGTTATAACTTTTAACTTTATAAAGAAAATTTCTCAGAGTGAGAATATGCATTTTCTTTCTTTCTTTTTAAATCTTTTTATTGAATAAGTATACAAAAAGGTAAGCCATATAAGCACTAATACACTGTTAAAATATAATAAAATTACAGGAAATATTAATACAAAAATAATACAAACAATGTAATTTAAACATAATACCAATGTAACATAACAGTATACTAATTTTTATATCTATCAATAGAGAAAAACCCACCGTGCAAGAGAAAAACCCACCGTGCAAATAACTAAAAGCAAAGCAAAGCAATCGACTAACTTGAAACCAAATAGAGTTAAACAACTTAAAATCACGTCCTCAATCCCGACCTCCATTAAAAACAGTAAAAAAAAACAAGAAGGGTATATATTACATTAAATGAAAATATCGAATAAAAGATCTCCAAGTCTGTTCAAATTTAAATGAAGAGTCATAAAGATTGCTTCCAAGACCAATGGAAGACCGATGGAACCTTTAACAGTCTAAAGAAGGTTACCAGGGGCCAGAAGCTGCATAGTTATTTTTAACCCTAATCCAATCATCCGCAGTTGTTTTAAAACATTTTTTTTTTGCCATTTGAACAAATCAGACCGTATCATCCTTAACCTTTGCCACCTTTTAACTGATGTTGATGTGCGGCTGAGAGTGCGATGGGGAGTGCGGGTGAGGGGAAGGAAGAGGCAGAAGGAGAGTGCATGGGTGAGCATGGAGAGGGGATGGGGCACGGTGTGTGTGAAAGGTGCAGATAGGGAAGCTGAAGGTGGATGAATATGTGGGCAAGAAGAGGGATCGAGAGTGTGCAGAGTGGAGAGAGAGAGGAGAGGGGAGACATAAAGAGATATAGACAGTACAGACAGAGCGAAATTGTGAGAGAGGGGGAATAGGAGGTAGAGTGCACGGATAAGTGAGAGGTATAGAGCGTAGGATGTGGGAAAGTCTCACAAATCAACCAAATAATTATAGGCCACGCTACTATTTTGAAACAACGACTTATATTTCGTCTTCGAAACAAAAGAGTTTAACAAGATTTGCAAATAAATGACTCCGAATTGCTTTTACATATACGAAAAACAAAATGGACCAGTGACTCGGAATGTAAACCCGTCCCAATGTGATGACAAAAAATAAAACCTGAAAGTTTATCCCTGACCGCCGGGTCACCTGTGATATCAATCCACAAATAAGTACAAAAGCCCAGGGCGAATACTGTACCATCATGTTTCACTGTTATCTTATTCATTCGTTGTTAAATATCTCCTCTGAAATGTTTATCAGGTATAAGCAAGTCCCCATAACGTTATTTTGAAAGGAAATCCGGTCCACATCACTTCAGACATATTCCCCTGTGCAGGGCGCTTTAAATATCATTGATAACAGCACATTTGTGATAGTGATTCTGCAGTATGTCAGTTGTGCCGGTTTTATTTGTACAAATGGCGAGCACTGAGAAGTAAACATATGGCCAATATTTTCTGACAACCAGTGACAGTGTGGTGGGTTATGACTGGGCATTATCACTGGCAGTGTGATGTGCTGACGAGCATTTTTATAAAGATGTGCGTCACGCCCTGGAAGGAGACTTTATTGCTATTGTAATGGTCTATATGGAGAAGCCGTGTTTATAGAACATAGAACATATAATAGTACAGAACACTACAGGCCATTCGGCCCACAATGTTGTGCCGACCCTTAAACCCTGCTTCCCATATAACCCCACACCACAACTTAAATTCCTCCATGTACCTGTCTAGTAGTCTCTTAAATTTCCCGAGAGTATCTCCCTCCACCACTGACTCAGGCAGTGCATTCCACGCACCAACCCTCTCTGAGTGAGAAATCTTCCTCTAATATCTCCCTTGAACTTCCAACCCCTTACCAGAAAGCCATGTCCTCTTGTATTGAGCAGTGCTGCCCTAGGGAAGAGGTGCTGTCTGCCCACTCTATCTGTTCCTCTTAATACCTTGTACACCTCTATCATGTCTCCTCTCATCCTCTTTCTCTCCAAAGTGTAAAGCCCTAGCTCCCTTAATCTATGATCATAATCCATACTCTCTAAACCAGGCAGCATCCTGGTAAATCTCCTCTGTACCCTTTCCAATGCTTCCACATCCTTCCTATAGTGAGGCGACCAGAACTGGACACAGGACTCCAAGTGTTCTCTAATCAGAGGTTTATAGAGCGGCATCATTACCTCGCAACTCTCAAATGCTATCTCTCGACATATGAAAGTTAATACCGCATAAGCTTTGTTAACTTCCCCATCTAACTGTAAGGCAACTTTCGTTTAGTTTATAGCTGGAGATTTCCGATGTGTCGGAATGTGAGTCGTCCAATGAGCGGGCTGTGCTTTTCTGTTGTGTACTGATGCCGTTATGAGCCGGGGCCTTTTGTTCGGCGGTAGACGAAGAGAGAAGACGCAGGGGAGAACCAGTGTCGGATAGGACCCGGTGGGAGACCATTTATTCGAAATGGATTGCGAGCGACGATCGGAAGGTGGTGAGAGCTTCCACGCAGACCGAAGTCCAGCGCGTGATGACAGAAAAGTTGAAGATGAACTCCAACGTGTTCACATTTGACTGGTTAATTATAATACGCACTTTTTCTTTCTTTATTTCATTTCTTTAATGACCCTTTAGTTAAGTAACATTAAGTAAATATGATTCCTTTAATCACATGCAGTGTGTTGACTGTTATTTCTTGGCACTGATATACAACAGCGTAGCAAATTACACCGTACCCACACAAACCAGGATTTGGGGTGGCAGAGCCATCTCACGGGATTGACGGGAGCAGAGTGCGTATTTCGTAGACTTAGACAAAGAAACAGGGTCGGTCAGCGATATTGTTATCGTTTTATCGCCACTACTACTCCACTGCCCCTCAGTGATCTTATTGGTTATTGTACCAGAGAAAGTGTCAGACCTGGTGCGAAAACACTCAGAGGATGCGCAATTCCAAAAAAAAAAAAAAAAATTCATAACTCCTTAACGTTTACCTTTGACGCGAAAGGAGATGTGCAGAAGAATGGGAAAATATTGAATTTGGGGAGGGAAGGAACTATGCGATTGCGTAAAATCGTGAGATCATAAATTGGGAACAGATGTACGGGGAAATGCACTAAATTAGTATAGAGATTGTTAATGGAGAACTTGTATTGGGCTTTTCATAGATTTGACTCAATGGAGAAGGAAAGGAATGATAGGATATGGAGACATGGCTCATAATAAATATGAAAACCCTACTCAAGAGGAAGACGGAAGCACACTTTACGAAGCAAGGGTCAGAGAAGGCTCGAGTATTACAAGGCATCTATGAAGGGAGCTCGAAATGGACCTAGTATTGCGCGAAGGGAATAGCAGAAGGCGTTGCTGAGTAGGATGAAGGAAACAAGCAGGAGGTATAGACGCACATGAGAATAGGGAGGACTGATCATGGATAAAACCGGGAACGTGCTGGAGTAACAGGGGAGCAGCAGCTGTCAGTAATGAATAATTTGCTTCAGTATTCACACATGGGAGGGGCATTAACTGCTCGGAAAGCCACTTGTATAGTGTTTAAAGCAGGGGTAAATAGGTTCTGATTAGACTGGACATCAAAGGGGACGGTAAGAAGCTGGCAGAATGGAGTTGTGGGAATGGTAAATCAGTCATGATGGAATTTTGGAGCAGAATGGTCCGAATTTTCTAATTCTGCATCAATTAGAGGAGGACTTGGAAGTTTTAAAGACAATGCAGAATAGATTTACCGAGATGCTACTCAGGTAAGAGATCAAGTCTAATGAGGAAACGTTGAGGGTTCTCTGGATTTTGGATTTTGTGCGAAGGAATATGGCAGATTTCATGATAGAAGAGTATAAGGTGTAAGCGGTATTGAGGGATTGTGCAGCAAGACATTACCTTGGGAGTAAGTGGCTAATAGGAGGGACATAACATTAAGATAATCGGAGGAAGGTATAGCGCGCTGTGAGATGTAACCTTTTTTTTCTACACAGAGAATGTTTCGAGCCTGGTGTTCGGTGCTGAGACATTAGCGATATTTCAGACATGCATGAGTGAAAGCAAAATAGAGGACTAACCTATGGGAGTCATTATGTTGAACTTGGAGTATGTTCTAAGGAAGGTGGTTTGCACCTGAACTGAAAGGGGACTGATATCCTTGCGGGAACAGGACTGCTCCAGAGCAGAGAGTGGAGAGGTTTTAGAGACAGATGTTGTTATGACGATAGTCAAAGTCAGGAATGAAAAGGTTCAGCATGGGTCGACAACTGTGCTCAGCTGCAGATATTCCAATACAAAAAGCATTGCATGAAAGCCAGCTGAGCCCAGGGCTCGTGTAACTACTATATTTAACCATTAAGAAGCAAAGGGGACGCATTAAATGAGATTGTAGGGCACTACATAACACCCATCAGTCCGATTGATTTAGAAGATGACATATGAAGAGAAATTGCAGAAAATTGCAGGAAACATAGGTTGTGATAACAGCTAATTTTAACTTTCCAATTTTTGACTGCGACTTCCATAGTGTAAATAACTAGATGGAATATTGGTTGTGAGATATATTGTGGAAAGTTTTTATTTTTTAAGCACCAGATAAAAGTCCCAAATGAACGACTGGACGATACTTGATCTGCATTTAATGAGCGAGACAGGGTAGGTGGCAGAAGTTTTTCAAGCGGAACACTTTGTATCCAGTAGTCCGCAGGCCATTAGTTTGAAAATATCTAAGCAAAAAACAGGCCTTGTTCTTGGATTGCGATTTTAGACTGGACATATTTTAATCTTGCTGTTGTCAGAAACGATTTTGCAAGTGTCGACTGGGACAGGCCGTTTTCTATCAAAGATGTGCGTGGTAGGTGGGAGTTCTTCAAAAGTAAAATTTTGAGAGAACAAAATTTGTACGGACCTGTCACAATAAAGAGTAAACCTAACAGGTGTCGAGAACTTGGAATTTCAAGTGATATGGAGGCTCAAGTGAAGAAAAAAACAGGAGATGAATTACAGGTGCAATGAGGTGCTTATCGAGTGCAGGGAATGTAAGAGAACACTTTAGAAAGAGAGCAGAAGAGTCAAGAAAGGATGATTTTGCCCTAGTTCAATCGTAAGGAATGCTGCACATAGTTTCAGAGCAAAAGGATTTCAAGAGACATAATTAGACCACTGGAAGGTGAGAATTGGACAACAGCGAATCCAAATGTGGTGCCAAAAGCGCTCATTTTTTTGCATCCGTATTTATCTGGGAGTCGGATACAGTTTATCGAGGTAAAACAAAACTGAATCAACTTCCCGGACTCTATACAGATTACAAAGGTGGAGACGTTTGGATGAGGCACATTACAGTGGATAAATCACCCGAAGCTGACAAGGTGTTGCTTCGGACCTCGCGAAAGGAAAAACTTGCAGGAACCCTAGCAGAGATATTTACATCATTCTTAAACAAGATAACTGGAGGGTAGCAAATGTTGTTCCGTTTGTTTAAGAAATGCTCTAAAAATAATCTATAATTTTATTGTCTTGTGAGCCTGACATCATGAGTGGGAAAGTTATTGGAAGGTATTTTAATGGGCCGGATACATGAGTTACTTTTTAGAGATTGACTGATTAACGATAGACCATATAGCTTCGTTTGTGGCAAATCGTGTCAAAGAAGTTGCCAGGAATGTTGTTGAAGAAAAAATATAGGCTGCTGTCGACGTGGAATTTTGCAAGACATTTGACAGTTTCCCGCAATGTTGAGTCATTCTGCTATGAAAATGAGGTAGTAAATTTATGAGACATTTGCTTTGTGAAAGGAACCAGAGATTGGTAGCAGTTGGTTGCCTCTCTCACTGGATACCTGTGACAAGCGGAGAACTGCACAGACCGGTGCTGGTTCCTTTGCTGTTTACATCTGTATCAACGATCTGGATGATAATGTGCTAAATTGCATTAGGAAATTTGTGGATGCTGCCAAGACAGGGAGAATGATAGACAGAGAGGAATAGTATCATGGTGTGTGGTCGAATATAGAGCAGCTGGGAACAAATTGGTTAAGGGTAATACTGCCGTAAAGAAAGCTGTTGGCATATTATCCGTCATAAATCAAAGTACATAATACAGGTGATAAAATGTCATCTTCAGGTTGGATAAGATATGGCTGAGGCCACACAGGAATTATTATGCAGTTTGGTAAACTTCCTACAGGGAATATGTACGTAAATACGTTGAAAAGGGTGCAGAAAAAATTTACAACGACTTTGGCCCGACAGGTGGACCTGAGATACAAGGAAATCGATCATGAGTTTTGACTTCAATCCCTGATGCGTAGAAAATTAAAATGAGACTGCTTTCATTGCTCTCTATATCTACACCCATCTTAATTTTATATACCTTTATCGCTTCTTTCTTCTATGCTCCAGGGAATAAAGTCCTAACCAATTCAACCTTTCTCAGTAGCGCTGTTTCTCAAGTCCCGGCAACATCCTTGTAAACCTTTTCTGCACTCTTTCAACCTTAGTAATATGCTTCCTGTAATTTGGTGACCAAAACTGCAAACAATACTCTAAACCTAGCCTTACCAATGCATTATACAACCTCACCATAACATTCCAACTCTCATACTCAATGCTACAGGTATGTTCAGAGCAAAGGGATTTCAGGGTCAGAATGGGTTCTCTGGAATACCACAATGAGAGTATAGCCAATCCATATGTGGAGACAAAAAGGATGATTATTTTTTGTACATCTGTATTTACTCAGCAAACAGAGAGAGGGTCTAGAGAAACACCGTTTTCACGGAATCTGTACAGATTACAGAGAAGGATGTGTCTACTTTCCTCAGGCAAATTCCCTGGGCCTGGAGAGGTTTTCACTAGGACGCTACGGGAGAAAGAAGTTGCCGGATCCCTAGCAGAGATGTTTAAATCATCCTTAGGCCAGAGGGCTGGATGATAGCCTATGCTGTTCAGCTGTTTAAGAGCGGCTTTAAAATAATCCAAGAAATTATAGGCCTCTGAGCTTGACATCAGTAGAGAGAAGGTTATTGGGAGGGATTCTAGCGGACCAGAAGTATGAGTGTTTGGATAGATAATGGCTGATTATGGATACTCAGCAATTCTTCGTAAGTGGTAAGTCGTGTCAAGGAAGGTACCAGGAGTGTGGATGAGGGCACGGCAGTGGATGTTGTATACATGGATCTTAGCAAGGCATTTGACAAAGTCCTGCATGGAAGATTTGGTCTGTCGGCTTTGAAAATGAGGTAGTAAATTTGATGAGACCATTGGTTTGAGGATGAAGCCAGAAAGTGGTAACAGATGGTTGCCTCCCTGATTGGAGACCTATGATAAGGGCGTACTGCAGGGATTTGGAAATTTTAAACTCTATGCGGAATAGATTTACCTAAATGCTACTTAATTAAGAGAAAAAAAATGAGGAAACGATAAGGGATCACTGGTTTATGTCCTTGGAGAGGACTACGATAAATTTCTTGATAGAAGACTATAAGGTAATAGGAGGTATTGAGAGATTGGACAGCCAGAGATGATCGAGGGCTTAAATGGTTAATGGGAGACACGTGAGTGAAAGAAAAAAAGTAAAGGGTTAAACGGAGACAATGGTTTCGTTGATCTTGGAGTCGACTGCAAAGAAATGAAGGTACTAGTCGCTTTAGCGGGAAGGTTTACTAGGGCTGCTCGAGGTGGGTGGGCGGGGGTGGTGGGAGGTGGGAGGGTAAAACTAGACATTGAAATGATGGGAACAAGACTACCGCGGAACAGAGAGTGGAGAGGTTGTGGAGACAGAAGCTGTGAAGGCCTCAGACAAAATCAACAATTTAGATGTTGAGCATGGTTCGAATAATGTCCTCAGCTGCAAATTATACAATGTATTGTATGAACGGCGAAAGAGCCCAGGGCATGAATAAGCACGTCGAATCGCTATATTTTCGACGTTAGTGAGAGGGTTGGAGGAGGAGCAGGCCTGGCAGCGGAGTACTCCACCTCTCAGTTGTTTTAGATAAAGCGGATGGGGAAGCATTGAATGAGAAGAGGTGGCGTTAATAGTTAGGAAAGCTGTCACAGTCCCGTTGTGTCATAACGGGGGCGCTGGGAGCAGACGCAAAAGCAAGACACAGACACAGAAGTATCAGGAACAGGATTAGGTATGCAAAGAAAACGGGGGAAGTGGGGAAGAAAAGACGCTGGACGAGACTAAGATACAGGACCTAGTCTAGGACGAGACTAGGGAAACGGGATCAGGACAAGGAAAAAGGAACTTGGAACGTGGCTGGAACTCCGAGCAGGAGACTAGACAAGGACCCAGAACCTGGGTCTTAACTCCGGCTCGGACCCCGGAACTAGGCGAGGACATGACGTGGCTACAGAACAGGACGTGGAACCACCTTCACAGGACGAGGCACATGGACAGTACGAGAACTCAAAGCCTTGACTTGGACAAGACGAGGTTCCCAACACAACGATAGACAGTTCCTTATATTGACACTGCAAAGCTCCGGTTACGCTCCGGTGGTAGAACTTGACAAGGTTGCCGGACAAGGCTCCGGGAAAGGCTTCAGGCAGAAGGTGAAAGGAAGGGAAGGTAAGGGAACAGTCCAGCAACTGCAGCGGAACCCAGGAGCTGTTTATGTAGCATGCCCAAAACCAGAATCATGTGCCTCAATTAAAGCACACAACAGGACAAGGGAAAACCGGATAACCTGGAATATGGATCAATGGAACGGAACGTGAAACTGAATACGGACTTCACGGACCGGACCATGAGAGGTTGGGCTGGAAAACTAGCCTAGTGAACCGTCCATTGTGGAACGGAGTAACAAGAAAGCTATGTCCATGTTAAAGGGTCTTTGGCTTTGGAGAGATTGCATTTGATGTTTATGTTACAGGTCATTAAGCTTATCTACAGTCCACAGTCCGAAGGAGTTACAGAAATATATTTGAAGAGAGATCCAAGAGAATATCAGAAAGCATAACTTAGTTATATAAGGGGATTTTAAACTTCCAAGTATTATTTCAGACTCCCACAGTAAAAAAGGACAAGATGGAGTAGAGGTTGTCAAAATTCTTCTGGAAATTTCTCATAAAGAAGTCGATAAATGTCCTGAACGATACCTGATCTGTATTTACAGAATGAGAGAGGGCAGGTGGCAGAAGTTCGTGAAGGGAAGATTTTGCATCTGGTCGGCCTAAGGACATCAGTTTCAAAGTAAATAGGCAATTAAAAAATGCGGTTGTGCTTTGCGTTGCTTAGGGTTTTTTTCACTGTTGCTTCCCTTAGTGACCGAGCTATTCCCAAAATATGTCCACAATTCGCTGAAGGGAGCTAAGGCAACATTTCCATGTTTTTTTTTAATGTTCTCACTGTTTATTAATTAAAGATTATTTGTCGAATCTATTTTCTAGACGTTATTTGAAACTACAGTACCTCCCCGAGTTGGTGCAGTTGGCAATAAACTTCTCTGGGGCTCAGACAATCCAATGAGGTTCCTGAATTGAGGGATTCAGATTGGGGAGAAGCAACAGGTCAGATGGAGTCTAATGTAGGAAATGAGTTCACCCAGTTCTGTAGAAGACGCAGAATTGGTGGAGGATTGAGGTGGTGAGGGAGGTGTTGAGATGAGGTAGCTACTGGGTGATAGCAAAGTAAAATGTATATAATCGAAGCTTTATCGGGTATTCGAATGGTAATAACTTTCCTACGTTATTTAGGACTTCACTGAGATTACATTGCTTTTGGCACATTGGTCTTCATAAACTAATACTTTGAATACAGGAGATGGGAAACATATTTGAAACTATATGAGGCATTTCTGAGGCCGAATTAGGAGCATCCTGTGCATCTTGGTCACCTACCTACAGGAAGTTTACAGTAACGAGAAGAGAGAAAAATTACTGGAAATTTGCCCAGAATGGAGGACATGAGCCATTAGGAAATTTTGAACAGGATCGGAATTTATTTTTTGGAAATCAGAACAATGAGGGACGATTTGATAGAGGTACATGCAAAGATGAGTGGTAGTTATAGGGTAAATGCAAGTAGGTATTTGCATTGAGTTTTGGGGGGCTTACAATCAGAGCTCAAGTGTTAAGTGGGGAAGGTGAAAAGTTTAATGGGAACATGAAAGAAAACTTGTTCATACAGAGGGTTGTAAGATTGTAAAAATAGCTGCCTGAAGAAACGGTACAGGCCCGCATGTCCGGCAGAATAGGGAGTGGCCTTTCTGCTGAAATTAACTCCACTCTCACTCTCATTCACCTGCGAACACTGTCTTTAACATTGCAATTAACTACCTCTGCTGCAGGGAAAAGCGTTATAACTTTTAACCTTATAAAGAAAATTTCTCAGAGTGAGAATATGCATTTTATTTTAAATTCAGACTCCAATCTACAGCGGTTGTTTTTAAAAATATTTTTACGGTTCATTTAAATAAATCAGGCAACTGCATTCGTAACTCTTTGCCAGTAACATATTAAATGAAGTTTATGTGAGGTTGAGGGGTAGAAGGAATCAAAAGCAGAGTGGAGGGGTAAGCAGGACGGCCGGAACAGGCATAGTGTTTATAGAAGCTGGAGAATGAGAAGCTCAAGTTCTTAGAGTGTGTGGGAGGAATAAGGGATAGTGGAGAGATGGACTGAGAAGAAAGAAGTAGTGTTAAAGAGAGAGGGAAAGGGTGAGAGACAGAGGCTGGAAGGGAGAGAGCACGGTTGAGTGAGAGGGAGAGCGTGAGGGATGCGGGAAAGGCTCAGAAATAAATCATGGAATCCTAGGCCGGTGCTCCTGACATCAGTAGTGGGAACGCTTTGGAGCACCGTATGTATGAGTATTTTAATAGACAGGACAGTCTAGAGATAGTCAGCATGGTTTTGTGTATCCCACGACATGCTATAGAGTTTCTTGAAGAAGTAACGAAGAATGTTTCCAAGAGAGTTCATGAAGGCACTGCAGAGGATGATACCTAAATGGACATTTTCAAGAGATTTTAGCAAAGATCCGCATCGGAGTTTTGTCAAGAAAATCCACGAGCTTTGCATTCAAGATGAAGTAGTACATTAGAGAAAACATTGGCGTAGTAGCAGGAGGCAGAGAGTGGTGGCAGATGGTTGCCTTTCTCAGCAGAGTCCTGTGACTGTTGGAGAGCAGCACGTTTCGGTGCTGGGCATGGTAGCACTGAGGCCATGTCCATGCTGCTGGAGCAACGAATTTTGTTCCGTGTGGGTAACCTCAGACATTATGGTATGAGCATGAATATCTCGAACTTCCTGTAACGACCCCTTCCATTTCACTATTCCCCATTCTCATTTCCCTTTTTCACTTTTTCTGCTTACATTCAAACCCAACAGCTGGCGGTGCCAAAAATCGGAAATAAAGCGCATCTCGTCTGGAGAATCGCAGACGGGCAGAGATGATTGTGATTTTTATTCAATTACTGCTACAACGAGAAAGTGGTAAATATCTGTTATTATTTGTCAGCCCACTGTCAAATCCAAGCTATTGGATTTAGGATTGAAAGCGGAAGCTAATATGTTCTCGATCAGTCAGAACTTCACATTTAATTGTTGAGCATAGTGCGATTAATGTACACAGCAGCAAATACATCAGTGTAAGAATTGTGCCATATGGCAGAAAAGAGCACGTGGATTTACAATATTTTCACCATTAGTGAGACGGGTGCAGTAGGAGCAGGACTGGCAGCTCAGGATTCCACCGTTCCGCTGTCAAAATGAAGCAGAGGGGGGAAAGAATAAATGAGGAGGGGTGGCGTTACTAGTTAAGGAAGATGTCACATCAGGCTGGACTGGTGCAAGGCTGTAATAAGTAAGGTATGCCCATGCTGAATGGTCTTTAGCTTTGGAGCGAATGTGTATGATACGTGTATTACAGGACATTACAGCCCATCCTACAGACCGAGGGATTTAGAGGAACAAATTTGATGAGAAGTTGCAGAGAATTCCAGGAAACATCAGTTTGTTATGGAAGCTGACTGTTTATTCTTTTCTAGAGATGCTGCCTGTCATGTTGACTTCGTTCAGCATTTTGTGCGTTGGTCTGGATTTATAACACATGTAAGGTCTCTAGTCTTTAAGTATTTGCGACATTGCCAGAATCTGTATTTGAATTGAGTAAGATCACGTTATTTCTTGTTTTTTTTTTCTTTGCTTCTGCTCTTCGTTCGATCTTTCACGAAACGTTTTATTTATTGGTGCTTATTTTATAAAATTTCCAACTGTATTACAATATAATATCTCCAGAGAAACAACACCAATTGCATTCTAACAAATTGTAATCAACTGTCGTCACGATAACTGCACGATAGATGCACACTTAATGTAAAAGCGGATGAACGGGGTAAGCAGTGATTCTGGATTTGAGCTTGTCAGCACAGCTGCAGAACAGTAACATCTGGAGTAATTATGCCCCTTGGTTCTTCGCTCTATCGCTCAGGGCCGCAATGCCATCACAGCCTATGTCGACAACAACCAAAACGAGTAATGTGCAGAATAGAGGACTGTAGTTTCTTGATCCGATCGATATCAGCTATTACCTGATTGCAACGATCAGTAAAGGCGTTGGATAAATTTCCATCTGAAGCTTATACATAGAGGAGAAATTTAAAATGTGGATGCCGGAGAAATGTATTTCAGTGCATGACCAGTTTTCGCCCTGATGTCATCACGTTGCTCACTTGAGACTGCACAAGCGACAACATTATCGGCCGGATGAGTGAAGACGCCATGATCCTGCCCAGCAGTGTATATTAATTTTAGCTCAGTGATGGTTCAAGAGAAGCAGTGTTAACATCGGCGTGGTCAGTGACGTATTAGTAAAAGCGCAGACTATTCTGTTTATTAAAAGGAAGAGTATCTTTGAACAATAAGCCAGGCCCATATTTCTTTGGGTCTGGAACATTACAGTCAAACTGTTTGCTTCATTTCTGCTATCGTCCAATCCCAAACCAGGTCTTAACTCTGCAGTAGCTCCGACAAATGACCACGAGTGCGCTAAGTGGAGATTCACATCGGCCTGTCTTTCATATTACTGTCCATCTGCAGAGATAGCTTTCGCCTGTTACTTGCAATGTTGGGTCTCATTCGAGCATTATTCACAAAATATTACGAAACCTGTTCGAAGAAATGTCCTGTTTTTATCGCACACAAACATACAACTTACGTATTTTGTAACTCTGCACGTGCCGAACAATAACATTTTAACCACATCTCATTTGACAGTATTTAATCTGTTCAGTAATGTGCAAAAATTCTCCCTTGTTGTTCCACACGGTCTGGTTAAAACAAACAAAAAAAACATAATCTCTGCATTCAGCACGTTTCCTAAATGTGTAAGTATGTCAAACGTATGTTTTCATGTATCCGGAGATTTTCACAATTACAGTGACTATTTTATTCCTGGTGTAGGACATCAGAGAAAAAGCATATCTGTCCTGTGAACATGTTAGATCGTGAGGCAGAGGAACCGGATTAGACCCCCTGTCCTATAGACTCTGCTCCGACATTTACTCATGGTTGACCCTTTTTTCCCTCCTCTTCAACCCGAGTTGCCGGCCTTCGCCTATAATCCTTGATGCCATGCCACTCGAGAACCTACCAATCCCTGACTTAAATAAACCCAACGACGAGGAAGTCTCGATTTGCCTATGTCCACCGCTGGTTTGCCTTATCGGAACCTACTGCATATAGGGTGAACCGAATTTCATTTAGATATGTAAAAAACAAAATATGCCGATGACCTGGAATGCGAACACGGCCCAATGTGATGATAAAAAAATAAAGGGATATACAGGGATATTGTTATGGTTTTATGGGCTCATGGTCTGTCATGTAGTTTTCGCTGCGTCCACCGTGAGACTGGACAGACAATGAACTTACCAGTACACTGAATAAGCAGTGGTATTCTCTGCATGAGAGGTTGTGGGACCGAATGAGCTCTGATAATAACATTACGGTGCCTGGGCTGCTGTTCGGGGCTGAGAAATTAGGGGCGTTTCGTAGGCACGTGAGTGAAAGTAAAATAGAGGACTAAGGTCAGGGAATCATTAGGTTGACCTTGGAGTAGGTTGCAAGGAAAGTGGTTTGCACTTGAACTGAAAAGGGACTGATATCCTAGCGGGAAGGTTTCCTACGGCTGCTGGCAGGGGTGGGGCGGGGTGCACAGGTGAGGGTTAAACTAGACCTGACACTGGATGGGAACAGGACTGCCCCAGAACAGGGAGTGGAGGGGTTGTGGAGACAGATGTTGTAAAACCACACACAAATTCAGGAATGAAAAGGTCCAGCATGGGCCGATTCGTGATCTCATCTGAAGATATTTCAATGCACGAAGCATTGTATGAAAGGCAAATGAGCACATTGCCGGAATAGGCAAGTGGAATTACTATACTTTAGACATGAGTGAGACGCTTACGGTAGATGCAGGACTGCCAGCTCAGTATTTCGCCACCCCGTTGTTTAACACGAAAGAGTGGGGGGGGGGGCTGTTGGGGGTGGGGGCGTAGTAAATGAGGAGTGGTGGGTTACTAGTCAAGGAAAATATCATAGTCAGGCCGGACTGGATAACTCATCTGGTTAGACGCTCTATGTACAACGTAGTAAGAAGAAAGGTATGCCCATGGAAAAGAGGCTCTGCCTTTGGAGCGATGGTGCACGATGGGTGTGTTACAGGGCATTAAACACCATCAAACAGTCCGATAGAATTAGAGGGTCACATTTGAAGAGAAATGGCCGAAAACCTCACGAAACATAAGGTTGTAATAACAGCTGGTTTGAACTTTCCACGTTTTAACTGGGAAACTGGGAACCCATGGTGTGAAAGGAATAGACGGAATAGAGGTTGTGAATAGATGTTCTGGATAGTTTCTTAAGCAGTAGATAAAAACTTGAAATGACGAAGACTGCGATTCTTGATCTTCTCTGAGGGAACGAGAGAGGACCGGTGGCAGAAGGTTGCCTCGGGGATCACTTTGCATCCACTAGTCCGCAGGCCATTAGTTTGAAGTTAAACATGCAAAAAGAGGCCTGGTTCTCGGGCTGCGATTTTAGATTGGAGACAGAGAGAATCTTGTTGGTATCAGAGAGGATTTTGTAAGTGTCCTCTGGGACATTCTATGGTAAGTGGAAGGTCTTCAAAAGTGAAATTTTGATAGCGCAAATTTGCACGGGCCCGTCAGAATAAATGCTAAACATAACAGTGTCGGGAACCTGGAATTTCAAGTGATATGGAGGCCCAAGTGAAGAAAGGAAATGAGGTGAATTGCAGGTTCAGTAATGTGTTTATGGGGGTGTAGGAAATGCAAGAGAACGTTTATCAAAGAGAGGAGGAGGGTGAGAGAACGATATGATTTTGTCCGAGTTGAATCGTTAAGAATGCTGCACATATCTTAAGAACAAAAGGATTTCAAGAAACGTAATTAGTCTTCTGGAACTAGGACCATAGCTAATGCACATGTGGTGCCAGATGAGCTGATGTTTTGCATCTGTATTTATCCAGGAAACCGATACAGTCTATTGAGGAAAGCAAAATTGAATCATCTTCGTGGACTCTACAGAGATTGCCGAGGAGAAAGCCTTTGCTGTCTTGAGGCAGATTCCAGGGGATAATTCCCCAAGACCGGCCAAGCTAAAGGATGAACTTGCAGGAACTCTAGCAGAGATATATGCATCATTCTTAAACCAGGCATAGCCAATGTTGTTCCTTTGTATAAGAAAGGCTCTATAAATAATCCATGAAATAATAGTCTTGTGAGCCGGACATCATTCGTGGGAAGGTTGTTGGAAGGTAGTTTAACGGGCGGAATATATGATTTTCCTTTTAGATATCCACTGATTAACGATAGTCCGCATGGCCTCATTAGTGGTAAATCGTGTCAAAGGTCTTACCTGGAAAGTTGATGAAGAAAAAATATAAGGTGTTGTCGGCATGGAATTTTTCAAGACATTTGATAGTTTCCAGTGAGGTTCAGTCGCTCCGCTCTGAAAATCAGGTAGTAAATTTATGCGCCATTTTCTTTGTGAAAGGAACCACGGAATGGTAGCAGATGGTTGCCTCTCCAACTGGATACCTGTGAGTAGCGGAGTTCTACAGAGACCGGTGCTGGTTCCTTTGACATTTACATCTGTATTAACGATCTGGATGATGATTTGCCTCAGACAGAATCAGTAATTTAAATCACACACATCAAAGTTTCTGGTGAACTTTGACGTGTGTTGCTAGAATTTCCAGCATCTGCAGAATTCCTCGTGTCAGGAATTTAATTGTTGATCATGGTGCGAGTAATGTATTCAGCTGCAGATACTTCAATGTAAGAAGTATTGTATTAAAAGGCGGATGAGACCATGGCATGAATGAGCACGTGGATTTACTATATTATCGCCATTAGTGGGATGGTTGCAGTATGAGCAGGACTGGCAGCGCAGTATTCCACCGCTCCGCTGTTTAAGATGAAGCAGAGGGGGAAGGAATAAATGAGGAGGGATGGCGTTACTAGTTAAGGAAGATGTCACATCAGGGTGGATTAGAGAACTCACCTAGTGAGGCGTTCAATGGGGAACGTAGTAATAAGAAAGGTACGGCCATGTTAAAGGGGCTTTGGCTTTGGAGCGATGAAGTATGACAGATGTATTACACGGCATCACAGCCCAGCCAAGTGTCCGTGGGAGTTAGAGGAACAAATGTGAAGAGAAATTGCTCAGAATTTCAGCAAATGTCAGTTTGTTATAGGAGCCAGGGTTAAATTTCCAGGTTTTGGCTGGTACTCCCAAAGTGTAAAAGGACAAGATGGAATAGACGTTGTCATCTATTTTCTGGAATGTTTTCTTAATCAGTACATAAAAGTCCCAAGTGCGGGAGTGTGCGATATTGATTTGCATTTAGGGAAGGAGGAAGGCCAGGTGGCACCATTTTGTATAGGGGAACACGTTGCATCCAGTAGTCCGAAGGACATTAGCTTTAAAGTAAATGTGCAAAAGAAAAACAGATCGGCTCCGCGGTCTGCGTGCTTAAACCAGCGGACTCGAGGAGAGCCCAGCGTTCTTCCGTTGCTTAAGATAGGCTCTAAATTAATCTGTGAAATTTCAGCCCTCTGAGCATGCTATCAGTCGTGGGAAAGTTATTAAACGATATTGTAAGGGACCAAAGAATTTAATTGTATCGGCTGCGGCCCCACCAATTTCCGCACTTACCTCCCACTGTGTCTGACCTATTCCTAATCGGAGTCTACAACTCGCCTAAGAAACAGAAAACAACCTTTCCAAGCTTTATGAAATATCATGTAGGCTCATATTTTATTAATTACACAGTAATTGTCGAATTAATATTCTGAGCAGTATTTGAGCTCGCCGAAATTGCATAGTTGGCAATAAACTGCACTGGGCCTCAGAGAATCCGATGAGATTCGAGCAGCGATGGACACGTTCTGTGGATTCAGCTTGGGAGAAGCAACCGGTCAGATGGAGTCCAATGTTAGAAAGGAGGTCACTCACCTCGGTCGAAGAGGCGGTAATGGTGAAGAGCTGAGATGGTGAGGGAGATTTTGAAATGTTGTAGGCAGTGAAGAAGGTCAAAGGTAGAAGGTATATAATCCAAGCGTTATTAGGTATACGACTGGAAATAACTTTGCAAGATTATTTCTGACTTTACTGAGATTGCATTGTTTTTCGAACATTGGCCTGCATAAATCAATACATTGAGCACAGGAAATGGGATTTTTGTTCGTGTAGTATAAGGCATTGCTGAGGCTGAATTTGGAGTATTGTGTGTAGTTTTGGTCGCCTTCATACAGGAAAGGATACAGAGTAAGAGTACAGAGAAAAACTACCAAGAGGTTGCCTGGTATGGACGACCTGACTGATAAGGTAACATTGCAGAGTATTGGACTTCATTCCTTGGAACTTAGAGCACTGAGCGAAGCTTTGAGAGTGGTGCACCAAATTATCGGGGTATAGATATAACCATATAAACATACAACAATTACAGCACGGAAACAGACCATGTCGGCCCTTCTGGTCAGTGCCGAACTCTTACTCTCACCTAGTCCCACCGACCTGCACTCAGCCTATAACCCTCCGTTCCTTTCCTGTCCATTTATCTATCCAATTTAACTTTAAGTGACACCATCGAATCTGCCTCAACCACTTCTGCAGGAAGTTCGTTCCACACAGCTACCACACTCTGAGTAAAGACGTTCCCCCTTATGTTATCTCCCCCACTCTCAATGGAAAAAGCCTATCCACTTCGACTCTATCTATCCCCCTCATAATTTTAAATACCTCTAACAAGACCTCCCTCAACCTTCTACGCTCCAAAGAATAAAGACCCAACTTGTTCAACCTCTCTCTATAACTTAGGTGATGAAACCCAGGTAACATTCTAGTAAATCTTCTCTGTACTCTCTCTATTTTGTTGACATCTTTCCTATAATTCGGTGACCAGAACTGTACACAATCCTCCAAATTTGGCCTTACCAATGTGTTGTACAATTTCAACATTACATCACAACTCCTATACTTAATGGTCTGATTTATAAAGGCCAGCATCCCAAAAGCTTTCTTCACCACCCTATCCACATGAGATTCTATCTTCAGGGAACTATGCACCATTATTCCTAGATCCCCCTGTTATACTGCATTCTTCAATGCCCTATCATTTACAGTGTATGTCCTATTTTGATTAGTCCTACCATAATGTAGCACCCCACAATTATCAGCATTAAACTCTGTCTGCCATTGTTCAGCCCACTCTTCTAACTGGCCTAAATCTGTCTGCAAGCTTTGAAACCCAACTTCATTTTCCTCAGCTCCACCTATCATCTGCATACTTACTAATCCAATTTACTACCCCATCATCCAGATCATTAATGTATACGACAAACAACGTTGTACCCAGTACAGATCCCTGAGGCACACCCCTCATCACCGGACTCCAATCTGACAAACAGTTATTCACCACTACAGTCTGGCGTCTCCCATCCAGAAACTGCTGAATCCATTTTACTACTTCAATATAAATACCTAATGATTGAACCTTCCCAGCTAACAGTCCATGTGGAACCTTGTCGAAAGCCTTACTGAAGTCCATATAGACAACATCCACTGCTTTACCCTCGTCAACTTTCCTAGCAACGTCTTCAATAAAATAAAAAAAAATTATCAAACATGACCTTCCACGCACAAATCCATGTTGTCTACTCCTAATCAGACGATTTCTATCCAGATAATTATATATACCATCTCTAAGAATACTTCCATCAATTTACCCACAACTGACGTCAAACTCACAGCCTGATAATTGCTAGGTTTACTCTTAGAACCCTTTTTAAACATATCTTCTTTTATCTTTTCTAATTTCTTTCTTAAGATTCTTTTTACATTCTTCATATTTCTGCAGCACCTCATTTACTCCACGCTGCCTATATTTATTGTAGATATCTCTCTTTTTCCGAACCGTGTTTCCAATATCCCTTGAAAACCATGGCTGTCTCAAACGCTTAACCTTTCCTTTCAACATAACAGGAACATAAAGATTCTGTACCCTCAGAATTGCACCTTTAAATGACCTCCATTACTCTATTACATCCCTCCCATAAAACAATTTGTCCCAATCCACTCCTTCTAAATCCTTTCGCATCTCCTCAGAGTTAGTCTTTCTCCAATCAAAAATATCAACTCTGGGTCCAGACCTATCCTTCTCCATAATTACATTGAAACTAATGGCATTGTGATCACTGGACCCGAAATGCTCCCCAACACAAACCTCCGTCATCTGCCCTATCTCATTCCCTAACAGGAGATTCAACACTGCTCCTTCTGTGGTTGGTACCTCTGTGTACGGCTGCAAAAGAAAGATCCTGCGCACATTTTACAAACTCCAAACCGTCCAGCCCTTTTACAGTACTTTTACAGTATGGGCTTCCCAGTCTATGTTTGGAAAATTAAAATCTCCCACAATCACAAGCTTGAGTTTACTCCAAATATCTACTATCTCCTTACAAATCTGCTAGGATAAATGCAGGTTGGAATTTTCCACTGAGTTTGGATGCACTAACAATCAGAGTCATGTGTTAATGGTGGAAGGTTTAAGGGCAACATGAAGCAGTTTGCAGGTGGAAGGCGGGGCTGAAGGGCCTGTTTCCATATTATACTGTTCTACAACTCGCTGACTCATTCATCATTGATTGATAACACAGATATTTGGATTAATATCCAAATAAATATCATAACTTAAATTCTTCACAGCTGAATTCTCCCAAAATACTTTAACAGCGTGCTTATGTTGTGAAGTCCACTCATACTGCCCACCTGTTGATCCCACACACTCCCTCTCGCCGATTATCCATAGCTATTGTAATACACAAAATGATGGAGGAACTCAGCAGGTCAGGCAAAGTCTATGGAATTGAATAAAAATTCGACTTTTCGAGCCGAAACGCTTCAGAGAAATTAGAAATGAAGAAGCAACATTGATTGATTAGGAAGGTTTTGGTTGTTGTTCTGTGAGATTCGCAGCTCAGTGTCTCTGTGTAATCAGCTGCCTGGACACGCAAATGTCGTTCTGCTGAAATCAAATCCACCGTCACCCTTGTTCAGTTGTGAATACTGTGTCTTTAATACATTAAACCATTTCTACTAAAGTGAAGACCGATGGAACCTTTAACAGTCGAAAGAAGGTGACCAGGGGCCAGAAGCTGCATAGTTATTTTTAACCCTAATCCAATCATCAGCAGTTGTTTTAAAACATTTTTTTTTTGCCATTTGAACAAGTCAGACCGTATCATCTTTAACCTTTGCCACCTTTTAACTGATGTTGCTGTGCGGCTGAGAGTGCGAAGGCGAATGGGGGTGAGGGGAAGGAGAGGCAGGAGGAGAGTGCATGGGTGAGCATGGAGAGGGGATGGGCACGGTGTGTTTGAAAGGTGCAGATAGGGAAGCTGAAGGTGGATGAATATGTGGGCAATAAGAGGGATCCAGAGTGTGCAGAGTGGAGAGAGAGAAGAGAGGGGAGACATAAAGAGATATAGATAGTACAGACAGAGCGAAATTGTGAGAGAGGGGGAATAGGAGGTGGAGTGCACGGGTAAGTGAGAGGTATAGAGCGTAGGATGTGGGAAAGTCTCATAAATCAGCCAAATAATTATAGGCCACGCTAATATTTTGAAACAACGACTTATATTTCGTCTTCGAAACAAAAGAGTGTTACAAGATTTACAAATAAATGACTCCGAATTGCTTTTACATACACGAAAAACAAAATGGACCAGTGACTCGGAATGTAAACCCGGCCCAATGTGATGAAAAAAAAAAATAAAGCCCGAACGTTTATCCCTGACCGCCGGGTCACCTGTGATATCAATCTACAAATAAGTACAAAACTCCAGGGCGAATACTGTACCATCATGTTTCACTGTTATCTTATTCATTCGTTGTTAAATATCACCTCTGAAATGTTTATCAGGTATAAGCAAGTCCCCATAACGTTATGTTGAAAGGAAATCCTGTCCACAGCACTTCAGACATATCCCCCTGTGCAGAGCGCTTTAAATATCATTGATAACAGCACATTTGCGATAGTGATTCTGCAGTATGACAGTTGTGACGGTTTTATTTGCTACAAATGGCGAGCACTGAGAAGTAAACATATGGCCAATATTTTCTGACAACCAGTGACAGTGTGGTTGGTTAAGACTGGGCATTATCACTGGCAGTGTGATGTGCTGACGAACATTTTTATAAAGATGTGTGTCACGCCCTGGAAGGAGACTTTATTGCTATTGTAATGGTCTATATGGAGAAGCCGTGTTTGTAGAACATAGAACATAGAATAGTACAGAACAGTACAGGCCATTCGGTCCACAATGTTGTGCCGACCCTTAAACCCTGCTTCCCATATAACCCCACACCCCACCTTAAATTCCTCCATGTACCTGTCTAGTAGTCTCTTAAATTTCCCGAGAGTATCTCCCTCCACCACTGACTCAGGCAGTGCATTCCACGCACCAACCCTCTCTGAGTGAGAAATCTTCCTCTAATATCTCCCTTGAACTTCCAACCCCTTACCAGAAAGCCATGTCCTCTTGTATCGAGCAGTGCTGCCCTAGGGAAGAGGTGCTGTCTGCCCACTCTATCTGTTCCTCTTAATACCTTGTACACCTCTATCATGTCTCCTCTCATCCTCTTTCTCTCCAAAGTGTAAAGCCCTAGCTCCCTTAATCTATGATCATAATCCATACTCTCTAAACCAGGCAGCACCCTGGTAAATCTCCTCTGTACCCTCTCCAATGCTTCCACATCCTTCCTATAGCGAGGCGACCAGAACTGGACACAGTACTCCAAGTGTGGCCTAATCAGAGTTTTATAGAGCTGCATCATTACCTCGCAACTCTCAAATGCTATCTCTCGACTTATGATAGTTAATACCGCATAAGCTTTGTTAACTTCCCAATATAACTATAAGGCAACATTCGTTTAGTTTATAGCTGGAGATTTCTGATGCGTCTGAATGTGAGCCGTCCAATGAGCGGGGTGTGCTTTTCTGTTGTGTACTGACGCCGTTGTGAGCCGGGGCCTTTTGTTCGGCGGGAGACGAAGAGAGAAGACGCAGGGGAGAACCAGTGTCGGATAGGACCCGGTGGGAGACCATTTGTTCGAAATGGATTGCGAGCGACGATCGGAAGGTGGTGAGAGCTTCCACGCAGACCGAAGTCCAGCGCGTGAGTGACAGAAAAGTTCAAGATGAACTCCAACGTGTTCACATTTGACTGGTTAATTATAATACGCCCTTTTTCTTTCTTTATATCATTTCTTTAATGACCCTTTAGTTAAGTAACATTAAGTAAATATGATTCCTTTAATCACATGCAGTGTGTTGACTGTTATTTCTTGGCACTGATATACAACAGCGTAGCAAATTACACCGCACCCACACAAACCAGGGTTTGGGGTGTCAGAGCCATCTCACGGGATTGACGGGAGCAGAGTGCGTATTTCGTAGAATTAAACAGACAAAGAAACAGGGTCGGTCAGCGATATTGTTATCGTTTTATGGGTCACGGTTTTATATGTAGTTTAAACTTTGTCCATCGTGAGACTCGAGTAGCAATGGAATTACCAGTATACTGAGAGTATGTTCTGAATAATAAGTGGTATTCTCTGTGCGAGAGACCAGGTGACAGAATAAGCTGTGATAATTACATTGCAGTATTGATTGAACTGGACAAGCAATGACATTTTCTATGTTGCCGGTGGTATGTCAGAGAAAGCACTGATAACACCAGCGAGGTCTATGATGGCCCTGCAGGACAGTGACAGATTTTCTCATTGCTGTAATGGACCATTGGAAAGAGGAAAATACGGCACTCATCTCCTCACGACGCACAGAAATCATAAAAGCATCTGTCTCATATCTCTTGTGTTTCTCAATCTATGGTGAAGTATCATGATGTTCTCTGGAAACGTCCTTCTCATTTGAGCAACATATTTGTATGAATTATTGTTATTTTAAGCGAACATGAACCGCCATAACAGAAAAAGAACAGATATTTTTGGGAGTACTCGACAGACATCTCACCGCCACCACTACTCCACTGCCCCTCAGTGATCATATTGGTTATTGTACCAGAGAGGGTGTCAGACCTGCTGCGAAAACACTCAGAGGATGCGCAATTCCAAAAACAAAATAAAAATAAACATTAATAACTCCTTAACGTTTACCTTTGACGCGTAAGGAGATGTGCAGAAGAATGGGAAAATATTGAATTTGGGGAGGGAAGGAACTATGCAATTGCGTAAAATCGTGAGATCATAAATTGGGAACAGATGTACGGGGAAATGCACTAAATTAATATAGAGATTGTTAATGGAGAACTTGTATTGGGCTTTTCATAGATTTGACTCAATGGAGAAGGAAAGGAATGATAGGATATGGAGACATGGCTCATAATAAATATGAAAACCCTACTCAAGAGGAAAACGGAAGCGTACTTTACGAAGCAAGGGTCAGAGAAGGCTCGAGTACTACAAGGCATCTAGGAAGGGAGCTGGAAATGGACCTAATATTGCGCGAAGGGAATAGCAGAAGGCGTTGCTGAGTAGGATGAAGGAAACAATCAGGATGTATAGACCACATGAAAATAGGGAGGACTGATCATGGATAAAACCGGGAACGTGCTGGAGTAACAGGGGAGCAGCAGCTGTCAGTAATGAATAATTTGCTTCAGTATTCACACATGGGTGGGGCATTAACCGCTCGGAAAGCCACTTATATAGTGTTTAAAGCAGGGGTAAATAGGTTCTGATTAGACTGGACATCAAAGGGGACGGGAAGAAGCTGGCAGAATGGAGTTGTGGGAATGGTAAATCAGTCATGATAGAATTTTGGAGCAGAATGGTCCGAATTTTCTAATTCTGCATCAATTAGAGGAGGACTTGGAAGTTTTCAAGACAATGCAGAATAGATTTACCGAGATGCTACTCAGGTAAGAGATCAAGTCTAATGAGGAAACGTTGAGGGTTCTCTGGATTTTGGATTTTGTGCGAAGGAACATGGCAGAATTCATGATAGAAGAGTATAAGGTGTAAGCGGTATTGAGGGATTGTGCAGCAAGACATTATCTTGGGAGTAAGTGGCTAATAGGAGGGACATAACATTAAGATAATCGGAGGAAGTTATAGCGCGCTGTGAGATGTAACCTTTTTTTTCTACACAGAGAATTCTTCGAGCCTGGTGTTCGGTGCTGAGACATTAGCGATATTTCAGACCTGCATGAGTGAAAGCAAAATAGAGGACTAACCTATGGGATTCATTATGTTGAACTTGGAGTATGTTCTAAGGAAGGTGGTTTGCACCTGAACTGAAAGGGGACTGATATCCTTGCAGGAACAGGACTGCCCCAGAGCAGAGAGCGGAGAGATTGTAGAGACAGATGTTGTTATGACGATAGTCAAAGTCAGGAATGAAAAGGTTCAGCATGGGTCGACAACTGTGCTCAGCTACAGATATTCCAATACAAAAAGCATTGCATGAAAGCCAGCTGAGCTCAGGGCTCGTGTAACTAATATATTTAACCATTAAGAAGCAAAGGGGACGCATTAAATGAGATTGTAGGGCACTACATAACAACCATCAGTCCGATTGATTTAGAAGATGACATTTGAAGAGAAATTGCAGAAAATTGCAGGAAACATAGGTTGTGATAACAGCTGATTTTAACTTTCCAATTTTTGACTGCGACTTCCATAGTGTAAAAATACTAGATGGAATATTGGTTGTGAGATATATTGTGGAAAGTTTTTTATTTTTTAAGCACCAGATAAAAGTCCCAAATGAACGACTGGACGATACTTGATCTGCATTTAATGAACGAGACAGGGTAGGTGACAGAAGTTTTTCTAGCGGAAAACTTTGTATCCAGTAATCCGCAGGCTATTAGTTTGAAAGTATCTAAGCAAAAAGCAGGCCTTGTTCTTGGATTGAGATTTTAGATTGGACATATTTTAATCTTGCTGTTGTCAGAAACGATTTTGCAAGTGTCGACTGGGACAGGCCGTTTTCTGTCAAAGGTGTACGTGGTAGGTGGGAGTTCTTCAAAAGTAAAATTTTGAGAGAACAAAGTTTGTACGGACCTGTCACAATAAAGAGTAAACCTAACAGGTGTCGAGAACTTGGAATTTCAAGTGATATGGAGGCTCAAGTGAAGAAAAGCAGGAGATGAATTGTAGGTGCAATGAGGTGCTTATCTAGTGCAGGGAATGCAAGAGAACACTTTAGAAAGAGAGCAGAAGAGTCAAGAAAGGATGATTTTGCCCTAGTTCAATCGTAAGGAATGCTGCACATAGTTTCAGAGCAAAAGGATTTCAAGAGACATAATTAGACCACTGGAAGGTGAGAATTGGACAATAGCGAATCCAAATGTGGTGCTAAAAGCGCTAATTTTTTTGCATCCGTATTTATATAGGAGTCGGATGCAGTTTATCGAGGTAAAACAAAACTGAATCAACTTCCCGGACTCTATACAGATTACAAAGGTGGAGACTTTTGGATGAGGCACATTGGAGTGGATAAATCACCCGAACCTGACAAGGTGTTCCTTCGGACCTCCCGAAAGGAAAAACTTGCAGGAACTCTAGCAGAGATATTTACATCATTCTTAAACAAGATAACTGGAGGATAGCAAATGTTGTTCCGTTTGTTTAAGAAATGCTCTAAAAATAACCTATAATTTTATTGTCTTGTGAGCCTGACATCATTAGTGTGAAAGTTATTGGAAGGTATTTTAATGGGCCGGATACATGAGTTTCTTTTTAGATATTGACTGATTAACGATAGACCATATAGCTTCGTTTGTGACAAATCGTGTCAAAGAAGTTACCAGGAATGTTGTTGAAGAAAAAATATAGGCTGCTGTCGACGTGGAATTTTGCAAGACATTTGACAGTTTCCCGCAATGTTGAGTCATTCTGCTATGAAAATGAGGTAGTAAATTTATGAGACATTTGCTTTGTGAAAGGAACCAGAGATTGGTAGCAGGTGGTTGCCTCTCTAACTGGATACCTGTGACAAGCGGAGAACCGCACAGACCGGTGCTGGTTCCTTTGCTGTTTACATCTGTATCAACGATCTGGATGATAATGTGCTAAATTGCATCAGGAAATTTGTGGATGCTGCCAAGTCAGGGAGAATGATAGACAGAGAGGAATAGTATCATGGTGTGTGGTCGAATATAGAGCAGCTGGGAACAAATTGGTTCAGGGTAATACTGCTGTAAAGAAAGCTGTTGGCATATTATCCGTCATAAATCAAAGTACAGAACACAGGTGATAAAATGCCATCTTCAGGTTGCATAAGATATGGCTGAGACCACACATGAATTATTATGAAGTATGGTAAACTTCCTACAGGGAATATGTACGTAAATACGTTGAAAAGGGTGCAGAGAAAATATACAAGGACTTCGGCCCGACAGGTGGACCTGAGATACAAGGAAATCGATCATGAGTTTTGACTGCAATCCCTGATGCGTAGAGAATATAAATGAGACTGCTTTCATTACTCTCTATATCTACACCCATCTTAATTTTATGTACCTCTATCGCTTCTTTCTACTATGCTCCAGGGAATAAAGTCCTAACCAATTCAACCTTTCTCAGTAGCTCAGTTTCTCAAGTCCCGGCAACATCCTTGTAAACCTTTTCTGCACTCTTTCAACCTTAGTAATATGCTTCCAGTAATTTGGTGACCAAAACTGCAAACAATACTCTAAACCTGGCCTTACCAATGCATTATACAACCTCACCATAACATTCCAACTCTCATACTCAATACTTTGAATTATAAAGGCCTTTGAGATAAGGTCGGAAGCTGTCTTTACGACCCTATTTATCTGTGACACCACTTTTAGAGAACTTTGTATCTGTATTCCCCGGTCCCTCTGTTCTACAGCACTCCTCAGTGCCCTACCACTTACCTTGTATTTTCTACATTGGTTTGTCCTTCAAAAGTGCCATACCTCACACTGGTCTGTATTAAACTTCATCTGCCATTTTTCAGCCCATTTTTCCAGCTAGTCCAAATCCCTCTGCAAGCTTTGAAATCCTTCCTCACTCTCCACTACACCTTCAATCTTTGTATCATCAGCAAAGGATACTTTGCATGTGTGGGTATGGAGGTCTATGCTGACTTAAGTAGGCAATTTAGATATCTCGGCCGAAGGGCCGGGTTCTGTGCTGTTCTTTCCTAAGGGACCATGACTACCTGACCACTAATTCATAACACAGAAACAAGTTGATTATATCGAAATCCGAAATGACTATAGTTTGATTTATTCACCGAGAATATTCTAACAGCGTGGATAATTTTTTAGGATCTCAGCAGGTCCCGCAACAACAACAAAACGAATAACATATAGACGTTTCGTGCCGTCACACTTAGTGCAACTGGAATGTGAGGGTTGTTTTTCTGTGAGAATCTGATCTAAGATTCTGTCTACAAGCAGTCACATTCCTCAGAATAAGGTGTGTACGTTCTGTTAAAATGAAATCGAACTGGTTCGACATTCCAATGTGACCAAAGTAATTTAAATTATGCTTAGCGACAGGTAAGGTACCGGAGGATTTGAGTTCGCTTACGAAAGGCTCAGAGACTCAGCCAAGTAATTACAAGCCAGTGCTCCTGACATCAGTGGTGGGAAAGTTATTTGAAAGACCGAATTTGTGAGAATTTCAATAAACAGAATGGATTGGGTATAACTTTGTGTATTCATGGCAATCTTATAGAGTGTTTCGAAGAGATTACAAAGAATATTATTCGGAACTTTGATGAAAGCAAGGCAGGGTATGTTGTTTATCTATACTTTATCAAGAAATTCAAGAAGTTGCCGCGTGGGAAGTTTGTCAATAAAATCCTCGTCATTCAAGATGAGGTGGTAAATTGGAGTGGACATTGAAGTTGTGGGAGATGGTGGATAGTGCTATTGAATGGTTGCCTCCCTGACTAGAGGCCCGTGTATAGTGGAGTGCCAGAGGGATCGGTGTTGGATGCATTGTTTGTTATCTATATGAATGGTCTGGATGATAATGTAGTTAATTGGATCTGTCGATTTGCCGATGACACTAAGATTGGAGGTGTAGCCAACAGCCAAGAAGTCCATCAGAACTTTCAGCAGGATCTGTACTAGGTGGGAAAGTCTGCTAAAATTAGCAGAAGTAAAATTAATGCAGGCAAATGTAGGGTATTGCACTTCGGTTCGACCAACTAAGGTAGGTCTCACACATTAGAAAGTAGGGCACTGAGGTGTGCCGTAAAGCGAAGTGATTTAGGATTACAGGTTCAGAATTATTCGAAAATTGCGGCATAGGTAGATAGGGTCGTAAGATAAGCTTTTGGCACACTGGTCTTCATAAGTCAAATTAATGAGTATAGGAGATGGGATGTTATGCTGAAGTC
This sequence comes from Mobula birostris, assembly GCF_030028105.1. Taxonomy (NCBI): domain Eukaryota; kingdom Metazoa; phylum Chordata; class Chondrichthyes; order Myliobatiformes; family Myliobatidae; genus Mobula; species Mobula birostris. Next base: position 63,906,508 of record NC_092382.1, read on the forward strand.
ATATTACACATTGGCGTGGCCCAATTTGGAATATTGAGTGCCGTTTTGTTCACCTACCTACAGGAAACATGCAACTATGGTTAAAATAGTACAGTGAAATTTAAAAGGATTTTGGCGGGATTGGAGTACCTGGGTAAAACAGAAAGTTGGAATAGATTAGTTTTTTATTCCTTGGAAAGAATAAGATCTAAAGGAGATTTGATAGAGGTATACTAAATTGTGAGCGGTGTAGGTAGGGTAAATGGAATAGGGGAGTGGAGAGAGAGGTATCGATGAGGGCGAGAGAGGGGATTAAAGAGAGGGAAGACAATGGAGCGACAGCGAGATAGAAAGTATAGAGATGTATGCAGCCGTTGAAAGAGGGGTGCAGGACGAGAGTTGGAGTGCGACAGGATAGTGTGAGGGGCTCGAGCAGGGAGCGAAAGCGAGGGAGACGTGCAAGAGTGCGCTAACGAAGTTTACGGAGTGGCAGAGTCGGGGAGATGGTATGCAGATGGAGAACACAAGTGTGATGACTGTTTTAATCATCTTCTTCCTCTCCTGCCCTTCTCTTTTCACACTGCACCTTACCTTGTCTCTGACTGCTCTCCCCTCTCCACTCGCCGTGCCCCAGGACAAGGATGGTGATGATCGACGCTGACCAGTCCGAAGGCTTGGCCCTCAACACCAGTTTGTACAGAAAGCCAGCCAGCTACTCATCTTCCCTTTGATGCGGCCTGGTTATGATACCTTTCCAGCTCTATGGCCTGTAAGGCTCAGTGCTCCATTCCATCCCGGGTGCCATTTTAAAACCATGCGTCACTTCTACCCTGCTAACCATTTTAAATTGGGATATCAATCCTTTTCCGACTCCCATTTGCAATCAGGACACAATTCCTTCCCTGGTGATCATTTTCAATTAGTACGTCATTCCATCCCAGTCGGACATTTTAATGTAGGTGCAAGTCAGTGAAGAGAATACTTCAGAATGAAAGCAGAAGTGTCATCGAAGGCCTGCTGTTGCCTTAGCAGACAAGTTGAAGGAGAATCCTAACGGATGCTACAGGTATCTTCAGAGCAAAGGGATTTCAGGGTCAGAATGGGTTCTCTGGAATATCACAATGAGAGTACAGCCAATCCATATGTGGAGACAAAACGGATGATTATTTTTTGTACATCTGTATTTACTCAGCAAACAGAGACAGAGTCTATAGAAACACCGTTTTCACAGAATCTATACAGATTACAGAGAAGGATGTGTCCACTGTCCTCAGGCAAATTCCCTGGGCCTGGAGAGGTGTTCACTAGGACACTACGGGAGAAAGAAGTTGCCGGATCACTAGCAGAGATGTTTAAATCATCCGTAGGCCAGAGGGCTGGATGATAGCCAATGCTGTTCAGCTGTTTAAGAGCGGCTTTAAAATAATCCAAGAAATTATAGGCCTCTGAGCTTGACATCAGTAGAGAGAAGGTTATTGGGAGGTATTCTAGCGGACCAGAAGTATGAGTGTTTGGATAGATAATGGCTGATTAAGGATACTCAGCAATTCTTCGTAAGTGGTAAGTCGTGTGAAGGAAGGTTCCAGGAGTGTGGATGAGGCCACGGCAGTGGATGTTGTATACATGGATCTTAGCAAGGCATTTGACAAGGTCCTTCATGGAAGATTTGGTCTCTCGGCTTTGAAAATGAGGAAGTAAATTTGACGAGACCATTGGTTTGAGGATGAAGCCAGAAAGTGGTAACAGATGGTTGCCTACCTGATTGGAGACCTATGAGTAAGGGCGTACTGCAGGGATTTGGAAATTTTAAACACTATGCGGAATAGATTTACCGAAATGCTGCTTAATTAAGAGAAAAAAAATATGAGGAAACGATAAGGGATCTCTGGTTTCTGCCTCTGGAGAGGACTATGATAAATTTCTTGATAGAAGACTATAAGGTAATAGGAGGTATTGAGAGATTGGACAGCCAGAGATGATCGAAGGCTTAAGTGGTTAATAGGAGACACGTGAGTGAAAGAACAAAAGTAAAGGGTTAAACGGAGAGAATGGTTTCGTTGATCTTGGAGTCGACTGCAAAGAAATGAAGGTACTAGTCGCTTTAGCGGGAAGGTTTACTAGGACTGCTCGAGGTGGGTGGGCGGGGATGGTGGGAGGTGGGAGGGTAAAACTAGACATTGAAATGATGGGAACAAGACTACCGCGGAACAGAGAGTGGAGAGGTTGTGGAGACAGAAGCTGTGAAGGCCTCAGACAAAATCAACAATTTAGATGTTGAGCATGGTTCGAATAATGTCCTCAGCTGCAAATTATACAATGTATTGTATGAACGGCGAAAGAGCCCAGGGCATGAATAAGCATGTCGAATCGCTATATTTTCGCCGTTAGTGAGAGGGTTGGAGGAGGAGCAGGCCTGGCAGCGGAGTACTCCACCTCTCAGTTGTTTTAGATAAAGCGGATGGGGAAGCATTGAATGAGAAGAGGTGGCGTTAATAGTTAAGAAAGCTGTCACAGTCTCGTTGTGTCATAACGTGGGCGCTGGGAGCAGACGCAAGAGCAAGACACAGACACAGAAGTATCAGGAACAGGATTACGTATGCAAAGAAAACGGGGTAAGTGGGGAAGAAACGACGCTAGACGAGACTAAGATACAGGACCTAGTCTAGGACGAGACTAGGGAGACGGGATCAGGACAAGGAAAAAGGAACTTGGAACGTGGCTGGAACTCCGAGCAGGAGACTAGACAAGGACCCAGAACCTGGGTCTTGACTCGGGCTCGGACCCCGGAACTAGGCGAGGACATGACGTGGCTACAGAACAGGACGTGGAACTCCTTCACAGGACGAAGCACATGGACAGTACGAGAACTCAAAGTCTTGACTTGGACAGGACGATGTTCCCAACTCAACGATAGACAGTTCCTTACATTGACACAGCAAAGCTCCGGTTACGCATCGGTGGTGGAACTTGACAAGGTTGCCGGGCAAGGCTTCAGGCAGAAGGTGAAAGGGAAGGGAAGGGAAGGGAACAGTCCAGCAACTGCAGCGGAACCCAGGAGCTGTTTATGTAGCATGCCCAAAACCAGAATCATGTGCCTCAATTAAAGCACACAACAGGACAAGGGAAACCGGATAACCTGGAATATGGATCGATGGAACGGACTGTGAAACTGAATACGGACTTCACGGACCGGTCCATGAGAGGTTGGAGTGGAAAACTAACCTAGTGACCCGCTCTATGTGGAACGGAGTAACAAGAAAGGTATGTCCATGTTGAAGGATCTTTCGCTTTGGAGAGATTGCGTTTGATGTTTATGTTACAGGTCATTAAGCTTATCTACAGTCCACAGTCCGAAGGAGTTAGAGAAATATATTTGAAGAGAGATCGATGAGAATATCAGAAAGCATAACTTAGTTATATCAGGTGATTTTAAACTTCCAAGTATTATTTCAGACTCGCACAGTAAAAAAGGACAAGATGGAGCAGAGGTTGTCAAAAATCTTCTGGAAATTTCTCATAAAGAAGTCGATAAATGTCCTGAACGATACCTGATCTGTATTTACAGAATGAAAGCGGGCAGGTGGGAGAAGTTCGTGCAGGGAAGATTTTGCATCTGGTCGTCCTAAGGACATCAGTTTCAAAGTAAATAGGCAATTAAAAATGCGGTTGTGCTTCGCGATGCTTACGTTTTTTTCACTGTTGCTTCCCTTAGTGACCGAGCTATTCCCAAAATATGTCCACAATTCGCTTAAGGGAGCTGAAGCAACACTGTTTATTAATTAAAGAGTATTTGTCGAATCTATTTTCTAGACGTTATTTGAAACTACAGTACCTCCCCGAGTTGGCGCAGTTGGCAATAAACTCCTCTGGGGCTCAGAAAATCCAATGAAGTTCCGGAATTGATGGACAAGTTGTAGGGATTCAGATTGGGGAGAAGCAACAGGTCAGATGGAGTCTAATGTAGGAAATGAGTTCACCCAGTTCTGTAGAAGAGGCAGAATTGGTGGAGGATTGAGGTGGTGAGGGAGGTGTTGAAATGAGGTAGCTACTGGGTGATAGCAAAGTAAAATGTATTTAATCGAAGCTTTATCGGGTATACGAATGGTAATAACTTTCCTACGTTATTTAGGACTTCACTGAGATTACATTGCTTTTGACACATTGGTCTTCATAAACTAATCCTTTGAATACAGGAGATGGGAAACATGTTTGAACCTATATGAGGCATTTCGGAGGCCGAATTAGGAGCATCCTGTGCATCTTGGTCACCTACCTACAGGAAGTTTACAGTAACGAGAAGAGAGAAAAAATACTGGAAATTTGCCCAGAATGGAGGACATGAGCCATGAGGAAATTTTGAATAGGATGGGAATTTATTTTTTGGAAATCAGAACAATGAGGGACGATTTGATAGAGGTGCATGCAAAGATGAGTGTTAGTTATAGGGTAAATGCAAGTAGGTATTTGCATTGAGTTTTGGGGGACTTACAATCAGAGCTCAAGTGTTAAGTGGGGAAGGTGAAAAGTTTAATGGGAACATGAAAGAAAACTTGTTCATACAGAGGGTTGTAAGATTGTAAAAATAGCTGCCTGAAGAAACGGTACAGGCTCGCATGTCCGACAGAATAGGGAGTGGCCTTTCTGCTGAAATTAACTCCACTCTCACTCTCATTCACCTGCGAACGCTGTCTTTAACATTGCAATTAACTACCTCTGCTGCAGGGAAAAGCGTTATAACTTTTAACCTTATAAAGAAAATTTCTCAGAGTGAGAATATATATTTTCTTTCTTTCTTTTTAAATCTTTTTATTGAATAAGTATACAAAAAGGTAAGCCATATAGGCACTAATACACTGTTAGAATATAATAAAATTACAGGAAATATTAATACAAAAAAAATAATACAAACAATGTAATTTAAACATGACATACCAAGGTAACATAACAGTATACTAATTTTTATATCTATCAATAGAGAAAAGGAAAAAAAAAACAAAAATGCCACCGTGTAGCTCACTAAAAGCAAAGCAATGCAATGGGCTAACTTGAAACCAAATAGAGTTAAAAAACTTAAAATCACGTCCTCAATCCCGACCTCCATTAAAAACAGTAAAAAAAAAACAGGAAGGGTATATATTACATTCAATGAAAATATTGAATAAACGATCTCTAAGTCTGTTCAAATTTAAATGAAGAATCATAAAGATTGCTTCTAATTTTCTCCAAATTCAAGCATAATATCGTCTGAGAAAACCAAAACAAGGTAGTTGCAGCATTAAGCTCTTTCCAATGTTGTAAAATACATCTTTTCGCCATTAAAGTAAGAAATGCAATCATTCTACGGGCTGAAGGAGAGAGATTACTGGAAATTTTAGGTAGTCCAAAGATAGCAGTGATAGAGTGAGGAGAGATATCTATATTCATTACCTTGGAAATAATATTAAAAATGTCTCTATAGAAAGTTTCCAGAGTAGGACAAGACCAAAACATAGAGTTAAAGAAGCTATCTGCCCCGTACATCTATCACAAAAAGGATTAATATGAGAATAAAAGCGAGCTATTTTGTCTTTGGACATATGTGCTCCATGAACAACTTTAAATTGAATTAGGGAATGTTTAGCACAGATGGAGGAAGTATTGACTAATTGTAAAATCTGCCCCCAGTCATCCACGGAAATAATAGATCCCAATTCTTGTTCCCAATCTGACCTAATCTTATCAAATGGAGCTTTCCTAAGTTTCATAATAATATTATAAATAATAGCCGATGCACCTTTCTGACATGGATTAAGGTTAATTATAGTATCTAAAATGTATGTAGGAGGAAGCATTGGAAAGGAAGAAAGTATGGTACTTAGTAAATTTCTAACTTGTAGATATCTAAAAAAATGTATTTTTGATAAATTATATTTATTAGATAATTGTTCAAAAGACATAAGGGAACCATCTAAAAATAAATCCAAAAACCGTGAAATTCCCTTAGTCTTCCAAATTTGAAAAGCACGATCCGTAAAAGAGGGAGGAAAAAATATGTTACCTAAAATAGGAATCGCTAGCCCAAATTGGTTAAGATCAAAAAATTTTCTGAATTGAAACCAAATACGTAAGGTATATTTAACTATCGGGTTAGACACCTGTTTAAGGCGTTTCAAATCAAAAGGAAGAGAGGAACCTAAAATAGAGCCAAGTGTATAGCCCTGAACAGATTGTAATTCCAATGCTACCCATTTAGGAATGGATAGTATATCCTGGTCAAGTAACCAAAATTTCATATGTCGAATATTAATTGCCCAATAATAAAATCTAAAGTTAGGTAATGCTAAGCCTCCATCTCTCTCAGCTTTCTGTAAATGTATTTTACCCAGTCTCGGGTTTTTATTTTGCCAAATAAATGAAGAAATTTTGGAGTCAACTTTATCAAAAAAAGATTTGGAACACAAATTGGTAATGCCTGAAATATATATAAAACTTTTGGCAAAAAAAAAACAAAACATCTTAACTGCATTAATACGACCAATCAAAGTTAAATATAAAGGAAACCATTTAGATGAAAAGTTGAATAATATGATCAATTAATGGTAAAAAGTTAATCTTAAATAAATCTTTGTATTTACGAGTAATTTTAATCCCAAGATATGAAAAATAATTATTAATCAATTTAAAAGGAAAGTTATGATATAAGGGAAGTTGTTTATTAATCGAGAAAAGTTCACTCTTACTAAGATTTAATTTATAACCTGAAAAAAGACCAAATTGTGCTAATAGCTCTAAAACAGCAGGGATGGATTTTTGGGGATTAGAAATATATAAAAGTAAGTCATCACATAGAGTGATATTTTATGGGACTTTCAGCCCCAAGTTATCCCAGTAATATTTGGAGATTCTCGAATGGCAATTGCAAGAGGTTCTAAGGCAATATCAAATAATAAAGGACTAAGAGGACACCCTTGTCGAGTACCTCGAAAAAGAGGGGAAAATGGTGAGCTTAAAGAGTTAGTACGGACCGAAGCCACAGGAGAATGATATAACAATTTAATCCAAGATATAAATTTCGAGCTAAATTTAAACATTTCAAGCACCTTAAATAAATAAGGCCATTCTACTCTATCAAAAGCTTTCTCAGCATCTAAAGAGATAACACACTCATGAACATTTTGTGAGGGGGTATAAACAATATTTAACAGTGTGCGAATGTTATAAAAAAGAGTAACGACCTTTGATAAAACCCGTTTGGTCTTCCAAAATAATAAAAGGAAGTATTTTTTCTAATCTATTTGCTAATAACTTAGAAAACAACTTTAGAATCAACATTTAATAAAGATATTGGTCGATAAGATGCACATTGAGCAGGATCTTTATCCTTCTTTAATATTAGAGAGATTGATGCTCTATTGAAAGATTCAGGAAGTTTACCAAGTTTTAATGAAGCCTCAAAAACCGTACAGAGCCAAGGGATTAATGAAGGTGCGAAACATTTATAAAATTCTACAGTAAACCCATCAGGGCCAGGAGCTTTCCCCAAATTCATAGAGAAAATAACATTCTTAATCTCATCCGTGGTAATGAAATTATCTAACATAGAAGGCATATCCTGTGGAATCTCAGGGAATTCTAGATTATCTAAAAAATCATTCATATATTTAGAATCTCGAGGAGACTCTGATTGATATAAGGAAGAATAAAAATCACAGAAAGTTTGATTAATCCCCACATGGTCAAGTATCAATCGGTCATTTTGGTTATAAATCTGATTAATTTGAGATTTAGCATAATTAGACTTCAGTTGATTAGCCAACAATTTGCCAAATTTGTCACTGTGTACATAAAATTCACTTCTTGTTTTCTTTAATTGGTTTACAATCGAGGACGAAAGTAATAAACTGTTCCATTTGAAGTTCAGTGCTTTGTTTATATAACTCCTCAGAAGGAGTCATAACATATTTCTTATCAATTTCCTTAATCTTGTCCACGATTACCAACTCCTCATGCTTCAGTTTCTTCCTTAAAGCAGCAGAATACGAGATAATCTGACCACGAATATAAGCTTTAAAAGTATCCCAAAGAATGTTCACAGAAATATCCTCTGTATAGTTAATTGTAAAAAAAAGATCAATCTGTTCATTCATAAAGTTAACAAAGTCCGAGTCCTGAAGCAACAACGAATTAAAACGCCACTGTCTATTATTTTGTGTATTGGCCTGAATTTTAATAGAAAGCTTAAGTGCAGCATGATCCGAAATGGTTATAGAGTCATAATCACATTTAATCACTGAAGAAATAAGACGAGAATCAATAAAGAAATAATCAATTCTTGAATAAGAATGGTGAACATGTGAGAAAAAAGAAACATCTTTTTCCTGAGGATGCAAAAAACGCCAAATGTCTGCCGACTCAGAATCAGAAAAGAATGAATTAATCAAAGTTGCAGATTTATTAGGTAAAGTCCGTACAGGAGCCGAACGGTCCAAAGCTGGAGATAAACAGGTATTAAGATCTCCGCCCCAGATCAATGAAAACTCATTCAAATTCGGGAACTGATCAAATAATGATTTATAAAATTCCGGACAGTCCATATTAGGAGCATAACATTAACCAAATCTACCTTTTTATTAAATAGTAGACCACTAACCAGTAGAAATCTACCATTCCGATCAGAAATAATATCATGTTGTATAAAAGTAACTGAGGAGTCTATCAAAATAGAGACGCCTCGAATCTTAGCGTTGGAGTTCGATGAAACTGTTTACCCTTCCAGAATTTAAAAAAAAACGTAGTCTGTCCCCCCTCCACACATGGGTCTCCTGTAAAAATAAAATTTGTGCTTTAAGTCTCCGGAAAACTTTATTTATTTTTTTTCCCTTTTAATAGGATGGTTAAGACCATTAGTATTCCAGGAGACAAAATTAATAATAGACTCCATAAACCCTAAAGTCAACCCGCAAAAAGGAGGATTGACGATGGGCTCGACCCACGAACCCGGAAAGGGAACAGAACAAATAAGAGATACCAAGAAAGAGAACGCAACCAATACTTCAAAAGTGTACATAGCCCAAGAAGGAAAAAACTAAAACGTGAAGCCCCTCCCACCACCCCCCACCCCATGACCCCAAGGCTAAATCTAACACAGACCAGCCCGAAAGAAGCAAGCACTAAAACTACCCCCATGGCTTCCGGTATACGCTCCCTAAAAAAAGTGTAAATATAAAAAAGATCAGCTAGTTAAAAAACAGTAAAAGAATAAAAAAAGGTAAATCAATTAAAACAAACACTTAATATAACAGAGAAAAAGCCAGAAAATATAAAAAAACCACAACAAACCCCAGACCCTATAAGTAAACAAAACAAAACCAAAAAAAATGAGATTATTAACATAAACTAGTTACAAAAACCTACAAAACAAAGTTGATTTAAAAAAACTACAAAATTTAAGGCCACAAAGGAAATACGTAAAATGACGGTGAGGGAATAACCACCCAGAATCCCCTGGGAAAAAGAAAGGAATGACGCAGTTGAAAGGAAAGTTTAGCAACCATATTAAATAATCAAAAATAAACTTTTCTGCCCATATAGGACACAAAAAAATTAAGACTGACAAATTCACAATCTCCGCTCAACGGAGATAGTTAAAAAATTACGATTAAGATGTTGAAGGTGAAAATTGATCGAGATAACTCTGGGCATCCGAAGGAGAATCAAAAAAACGGAGGGCTCCATCCAACGTACGAATCCTTAGACGTGCAGGGTAAAGCAGCGCTGGTTTAAAATCCATCTTGTAGAGTTCCGACATCACAGATCTGTAACGAACCCGTTAATCCCGGATTGGTTTACTGAAATCCTCCACGAATCGGAACTTAAGATCCAGAAAATCAATATAACCTTTAGATCGAACAAAACGAAGCAGTTTCTCCTTGTCTTCAAAGTAATGAAACCGTAAAATGACATGTCGAGGTTTATCTGACCTAAGCGAGTATGATGGAACTCTGTGAACACGATCCCATAATGTTGGTTGGTTAGGAAATACAGTAGGAAATGCATCTTTTAAAAGTTGAGAAAAATACTTCACAGGATTATCAGATTCAACAGCTTCACGCACCCCAATCATTCGAAGATTCTGCCGACGCATTCTCGATTCTAAGTCAGAGTTTTTAAAGGTCAGAAAGTCGAGTTTCTTCTTCATTACATTAATTGTTTCTTCGATATTCTCCATCTTGAGCTCACTTTGTTGCGTGGACTTTTGAAGATCAGATATAGCCGACTATGCATTTTATTTTAAACTCAGACTCCAATCACCAGCAGTTGTTTTTAAAAATATTTTTATGGTTCATTTAAATAAATCAGGCAACTACATTCGTAACTCTTTGCCAGTAACATATTAAATGAAGTTTATGTGAGGTTGAGGGGAAGAAGGAATCAAAAGGAGAGTGGAGGGGTAAGCAGGGCGGCCGGAAAAGGCATAGTGTTTATAGAAGCTGGAGAATGGGAAGCTCAAGTTCTTAGAGTGTGTGGGAGGAATAGGGGATAGTGGAGAGATGGACTGAGAAGAAAGAAGTAGTGTTAAAGAGAGACGGAAAGGGTGAGAGACAGAGGCTGGAAGGGAGACAGCACGTTTGAGTGAGAGGGAGAGCGCGAGGGATGCGGGAAAGGCTCAGAAATAAATCATGGAATCCTAGACCGGTGCTCCTGACCTCAGTAGTGGGAACGCTTTGGAGCACTGTATGTATGAGTATTTTAATAGACAGGACAGTCTAGAGATAGCCAGCATGGTTTTCTGTATCCCACGACATGCTATAGAGTTTCTTGAAGAAGTAACGAAGAATGTTTCCAAGCGAGTTCATGAAGGCACTGCAGAGGATGATACCTAAATGGACATTTTCAAGAGATTTTATCAAAGATCCGCATCGTAGTTTTGTCAAGAAAATCCACGAGCTTTGGATTCAAGATGAGGTAGTCCATTAGAGTAAACATTGGCGTAGTAGCAGGAGGCAGAGAGTGGTGGCAGATGGTTGGCTTTCTCAGTAGAGCCCTGTGACTGTTGGAGAGCAGCACGTTTCGGTGCTGGGCATGGTAGCACTGAGGCCATGTCCATGTTGCTGGAGCAACAAATTTTGTTCCGTGTGGGTAACCTCAGACATGATGGTATGAGCATGAATATCTCGAACTTCCTGTAACGACCCCTTCCATTTCACTATTCCCCATTCTCATTTCCCTTTTTCACTTTTTCTGCTTATGTTCAAACCCAACTGCTGGCGGTGCCAAAAATCGGAAATAAAGCGCATCTCGTCTGGAGATTCGCAGACGGCCAGAGATGATTGTGATTTTTATTCAATTACTGCTACAACGAGAAATTAGTAAATCTCTGTTATTATTTGTCAGCCCACTGTCAAATCCAAGCTATTGGATTTAGGATTGAAAGCGGAGGCTAATATGTTCTCGATCAGTCAGAACTTCACATTTAATTGTTGAGCATAGTGCGACTAATGTACACAGCAGCAAATACATCAGTGTAAGAATTGTGCCATATGGCATAAAAGAGCATGTGGATTTACAATATTTTCACCATTAGTGAGACGGGTGCAGTAGGAGCAGGACTGGCAGCTCAGGATTCCACCGCTCCGCTGTCAAAATGAAGCAGAGGGGGAAAGAATAAATGAGGAGGGGTGGCGTTACTAGTTAAGGAAGATGTCACATCAGGCTGGACTGGTGCAAGGCTGTAATAAGTAGGGTATGCCCATGCTGAATGGACTTTAGCTTTGGAGCGAAGGTGTATGATACGTGTATTACAGGTCATTACAGCCCATCCTACAGACCGAGGGATTTAGAGGAACAACTTTGATGAGAAGTTGCAGAGAATTCCAGGAAACATCAGTTTGTTATGGAAGCTGACTGTTTATTCTTTTCTAGAGATGCTGCCTGTCGTGTTGACTTCCTTCAGCATTTTGTGCGTTGGTCTGGATTTATAACACATGTAAGATCTCTAGTCTTTAAGTATTTGCGACATTGCCAGAATCTGTATTTGAATTGAGTAAGATCACGTCATTTCTTTTTTTTCTTTGCTTCTGCTCTTCGTCCGATCTTTCAGGAAACGTTTTATTTATTGGTGCTTATTTTATAAAATTTCCAGCTGTATTACAATATAATATCTCCAGAGAAACAACACCAATTGCATTCTATCAAATTGTAATCAACTGTCGTCACGATAACTGCACGATAGATGCACACTGAAGGTAAAAGCGGATGAACGGGGTGAGCAGTGATTCTGGATTTGAGCTTGTCAGCACAGCTGCAGAACAGTAACATCTGGAGTAATTATGCCCCTTGGTTCTTCGCTCTATCGCTCAGGGCCGCAATGCCATCACAGCCTATGTCGACAACAACCAAAACGAGTAATGTGCAGAATAGACGGCTGTAGTTTCTTAATCCGATCGATATCAGCTATTACCTGATTGCAACGATCAGTAAAGGCGTTGGATAAATTTCCATCTGAAGCTTGTACATAGAGGAGAAATTTAAAATGTGGATGCCGGAGAAATGTATTTCAGTGCATGACCAGTTTTCGCCCTGATGTCCTCACGTTGCTCACTTGAGACTGCACAAGCGACAACATTATCGGCCGGATGAGTGAAGACGCCATCATCCTGGCCAGCAGTGTATATTAATTTTAGGTCAGTGATGGTTCAAGAGAAGCAGTGTTAACATCGGTGTGGTCAGTGACGTGTTTGTAAAAGCGCAGACTATGCTGTTTATTAAAAGGAAGTGTATCTTTGAACAATAAGCCAGGCCCACATTTCTTTGGGTCTGGAACATTACAGTCAAACTGTCTGCTTCATTTCTGCTATCGTCCAATCACAAACCAGGTCTTAACTCTGCAGTAGCTCAGACAAATGACCACGAGTGCGCTAAGTGGAGATTCACATCGGCCTGTCTTTCATATTACTGCCCATCTGCAGAGTCAGCTTTAGCCTGTTCCTTGCAATGTTGGGTCCCATTCGAGCATTATTCACAAAATATTACGAAACGTGTTCGAAGAAATGTCCTGTTTTTATCGCACACAAACATACAACTTACGTATTTTGTAACTCTGCACGTGCCGAACAATAACATTTTAACCACATCTCATTTGAAAGTAATTAATATGTTCAGTAATGTGCAATAATTCTCCCTTGTTGTTCCACACGGTCTGGTTAAAACAAACAAACAAAAAAAACGTAATCTCTGCATTCAGCACGTTTCCTAAATGTGTAAGTATGTCAAACGTAAGTTTACATGTATACGGAGATTTTCACAATTACAGTGACTATTTTATTCCTGGTGTAGGATATCAGAGAAAAAACATATCTGTCCTGTGAACATGTTAGACCGTGAGGCAGAGGAACCGGATTAGACCCCCTGTCCTATCGACTCTGCTCCGCCATTTACTCATGGTGGACCCTTTTTCCCTCCTCTTCAACCCGAGTTCCCGGCCTTCGCCCAGAATCCTTGATGTCATGCCAATCGAGAACCTACCAATCCCTGACTTAAATAAACCCAACGACGAAGAAGTCTCGATTTTCCTCTGTCCACCGCTGGTTTGCCTTATCGGAACCTACAGCATATCGGCTGAAGCAAATTTCATTTAGATATGTAAAAAACAAAATATGCCGATCACTTGGAATGTGAACACGGCCCAATGTGATGATAAAAAAATAAAGGGATATACAGGGATATTGTTATGGTTTTATGGGCTCATGGTCTGACATGTAGTTTTCGCTGCGTCCACCGTGAGACTGGACAGACAATAAACTTACCAGTACACTGAATAAGCAGTGGCATTCTCTGTGTGAGGGATTGTGGGACCGAATCAGCTCTGATAATACCATTACGGTGCCAGGGTTGCAGGGTGATCATTTATCCCTAACTCCCGTGTCACTCCAGATTTCTGTCCGGAAATAATAACAAAAGCCCAGCGCCAATACCATTATGTTCCACTGTTATTTTGGTCACTCGTTGGTAAATATCTCCTCTGAAAATTTGAGCAGATATAAGCAAGTCCATAACGAAACGTTGAACTGAAATAACTGTCCACGACACTTCACAAGTCTCTCGCTGTGCAGGGCGCTATAAATATAATTGATAATTGCACATTTGAAGCATTGATTCTGCGGTATGTAAGCGGTGGCATCTTTATTTGTCGCAGAAGAGCGGGCACTGAGAAGTAAATATATGATCAATATTTTCTGACATCCAGTGACAGTGTGCTCGGTGATGACTGGTCTTATCTCTGACAGTGTGATTGTGCTGAGGAACATTTTTATAAAGAGGGATTTAACACACTAAGCAAGGTTTCACTGCTAACGTTGTGGCTTTTCTCTAGAAGCAGACTTCGGTTGAAATTTAGAGATTTCGGATGCATTGGAATGTGAACCGTCCAACGGGGCTGGGTGGGTTCTGTTGTGTTCTGACGTCGGAGTGAGCTGGGGCCTTTTGTCCAGTGGGAGACGAAGTGAGAAGACACTGGGGAGAACAAATCCTCGGGTAGGACACGGTGGGAGACCCGTTTGTTCGAAATGGTTTGCGAGCGAATATCGGAAGATGCTGTGTGCTTCCACGCAGAGCGAGGGCCCAGAGCGTGAGTTCAGGATGAGATCCAACTTGTGTACATTTGGCTGGTTAAAAACAGTGGGCCGATTTCCTTTATTTCTTTCTTTGCCTTAATGACTCTTCAGTTATATAACATTCATAAAGATAATTCCTTTAATTGTCTGTGAAAACGTGACGATGAGTTATAACAGGGTAGTAAATTACACAACACACACAGAAAGCGGAGTTTGGGGTGACAGAACCATTTGAATCTCACGGGTCAGGCGGGAGCAGTGAGTGTATTTCCTGGAATCACGCAGACTCGGAAATCAGGATATTTCAGGGATATTGTTATAGCTTTATGAGGCTATGGTCTGACGTGTAGTTTTCACTGCGTCCTCCGTGAGACTGGGCAGACAATGGACTTACCAGTACACTGAATAAGCAGTGGTATTCTCTGTATGAGAGGTTGTGGGACCGAATGAGCTCTGATAACATTACGGTGCCTGGGCTGCTGTTCGGGGCTGAGAAATTAGGAGCGTTTCGTAGGCGCGTGAGTGAAAGTAAAATAGAGGACTAAGATCAGGGAATCATTAGGTTGATCTTGGAGTAGTTTCCAAGGAAGGTGGTTTACACTTCAACTGAAAAGGGACTGATATCCTAGCGGAAAGGTTTCCTACGGCTGCTGCAGGTGTGGGGCGGAGTGCAGAGGTGAGGGTTAAACTAGACCTGACACTGGATGGGAACAGGGCTGCCCCAGAACAGGGAGTGGAGGGGTTGTGGAGACAGATGTTGTAAAAACCACACACAAAGTCAGGAATGAAAAGGTCCAGCATGGGCCGACTGGTGATCTTACCTGAAGATATTTCAATGCACGAAGCATTGTATGAAAGGCAAATGAGCACAGGGCCGAAATAGGCAAGTGGAATTACTATACCTTAGCCATGAGTGAGACGCTTACGGTAGATGCAGGACTGCCAGCTCAGTATTTCGCCGCCCCGTTGTTTAACACGAAAGAGTGGGGGGGTGTTGTTGGGGGGCGGGGGCGTAGTAAATGAGGAGTGGTGGGTTACTAGTGAAGGAAAATATCATAGTCATGCCGGACTGGAGAACTCAGCTGGTCAGACGCTCTATGTACAACGTAGTAAGAAGAAAGGTATGCCCTTTGGAGCGATGGTGCACGATGGGTGTGTTACAGGGCATTAAACACCATCAAACAGTCCGATAGAATTAGAGGGTCACATTTGAAGAGAAATGGCCGAAAACTTCACGAAACATAAGGTTGCAATAACAGCTGGTTTGAACTTTCCACGTTTTAACTGGGAAACTGGGAACCCATGGTCTGAAAGGAATAGACGGAATAAAGTTTGTGAATAGATGTTCTGGATAGTTTCTTAAGCAGTAGATAAAAACCTGAAATGACGAAGTCTGCGATTCTTGATCTTCTCTGAGGGAACGAGAGAGGACCGGTGGCAGAAGGTTGCCTCGGGGATCACTTTGCATCCACTAGTCCGCAGGCCATTAGTTTGAAGTTAATCATGCAAAAAGAGGCCTGGTTCTCGGGCTGCGATTTTAGATTGGAGACAAAAAGAATCTTGTTGGTATCAGAGAGGATTTTGCAAGTGTCCTCTGGGACATTCTATTGTAAGTGGAAGGTCTTCAAAAGTGAAATATCGAGAGCGCAAAGATTGCATGGGCCCGTCAGAATAAATGCTAAACATAACAGTGTCGGGAACCTGGAATTTCAAGTGATATGGAGGCCCAAGTGAAGAAAGGAAATGAGGTGAATTGCAGGTTCAGTAATGTGTTTATGGGGGTGTAGGAAATGCAAGAGAACGTTTATCAAAGAGAGGAGGAGGGTGAGAGAATGATATGACTTTGTCCGAGTTGAATCGTTAAGAATGCTGAACATATCTGAAGAGCAAAAGGATTTCAAGAAACGTAATTAGTCTTCTGGAACTAGGACCATAGCTAATGCACATGTGGTGCCAGATGAGCTGATGTTTTGCATCTGTATTTATCCAGGAAACCGATACAGTCTATTGAGGAAAGCAACATTGAATCATCTTCGTGGACTCTACAGCGATTGCCAAGGAGAAGGCCTTTGCTGACTTGAGGCAGATTCCCGCGGGTAATTCCCCAGAACCGGCCAAGCTAAAGGATGAACTTGCAGGAAGTCTAGCAGAGATATATGCATCATTCTTAAACCAGGCATAGCCAATGTTGTTCCTTTGTATAAGAAAGGCTCTATAAATAATCCATGAAATAATAGTCTTGTGAGCCGGACATCATTCGTGGGAAGGTTGTTGGAAGGTAGTTTAACGGGCGGAATATATGATTTTCCTTTTAGATATCCACTGATTAACGATAGTCCGCATGGCTTCATTACTGGTAAATCGTGTCAAAGGTCTTACCTGGAAAGTTGATGAAGAAAAAATATAAGGTGTTGTCGACATGGAATTTTTCAAGACATTTGATAGTTTCCGGTGAGGTTCAGTCGCTCCGCTCTGAAAATCAGGTAGTAAATTTATGCGCCATTTTCTTTGTGAAAGGAACCACGGAATGGTAGCAGATGGTTGCCTCTCTAACTGGATACCTGTGAGTAGCGGAGTTCTACAGAGACCGGTGCTGGTTCCTTTGACGTTTACATCTGCATTAACGATCTGGATGATGATTTGCCTCAGACAGAATCAGTAATTTAAATCACACACATCAAAGTTTCTGGTGAACTTTGACGTGTGTTGCTAGAATTTCCAACATCTGCAGAATTCCTCGTGTCAGGAATTTAATTGTTGATCATGGTGCGAGTAATGTACTCAGCTGCAGATACCTCAATGTAAGAAGTATTGTATTAAAAGGCGGATGAGACCATGGCATGAATGAGCACGTGGATTTACTATATTATCGCCATTAGTGGGATGGTTGCAGTATGAGCAGGACTCGCAGCGCAGTATTCCACCGCTCCGCTGTTTAAGATGAAGCAGAGGGGGAAGGAATAAATGAGGAGGGATGGCGTTACTAGTTAGGGAAGATGTCACATCAGGGTGGATTAGAGAACTCACCCAGTGAGGCGTTCAATGTGGAACGTAGTAATAAGAAAGGTACGGCCATGTTAAAGGGGCTTTGGCTTTGGAGCGATGAAGTATGATAGATGTATTACACGGCATCACAGCCCAGCCAAGTGTCCGTGGGAGTTAGAGGAACAAATGTGAAGAGAAATTGCTTAGAATTTCAGCAAACGTCAGTTTGTTATAGGAGCCAGGGTTAAATTTCCAGGTTTTGACTGGGACTCCCAAAGGGTAAAAGGACAAGATGGAATAGACGTTGTGATCTATTTTCTGGAATGTTTTCTTAATCAGTAGATAAGAGTCCCAAATGAGGGAGTGTGCGATATTGATTTGCATTTAGGGAAGGAGGGAGGCCAGGTGGCACCATTTTGTATAGGGGAACACGTTGCATCCAGTAGTCCGAAGGACATTAGCTTTAAAGTAAATGTGCAAAAGAAAAGCAGTTCGGGTCCGCGGTCTGCGTGCTTAAACCAGCGGACTCGAGGAGAGCCCAGCGTTCTTCCGTTGCTTAAGATAGGCTCTAAATCAATCTGTGAAATTTCAGCCCTCTGAGCTTGCTATCAGTCGTGGGAAAGTTATTAAAAGATATTGAAAGGGACCAAAGAACTTAATTGTATCCGCTGCGGCCCCACCAATTTCCGCACTTACGTCCCATGTTGTCTGACCTTTTGCCACTCGGAGTCCACAACTCGCCTAAGAAACAGAAAGCAACATTTCCAAGATTTATGAAATATCATGTAGGCTGATATTTTATTAATTACACAGTAATTGTCGAATTTATATTCTGAGCAGTATTTGAGCTCCCCGAAAATGCATAGTTGGCAAAAAACTGCACCGGGCCTCAGAGAATCCGATGAGATTCGAGCAGCGATGGACGCGTTCTGTGGATTCAGCTTGGGAGAAGCAGCCGGTCAGATGGAGGCCAATGTTAGAAAGGAGGTCACTCACCTCGGTCGAAGAGGCGGTAATGGTGAAGAGCTGAGGTGGTGAGGGAGATTTTGAAATGTTGTAGGCAGTGAAGAAGGTCAAAGGTACAATGTATATAATCCAAGCGTTATTGGGTATACGACTGGAAATAACTTTGCAGGATTATTTCTGACTTTACTGAGATTGCATTGTTTTTCGAACATTGGCGTACATAAATCAATACATTGAGCACAGGAAATGGGATTTTTGTTGGTGTAGTATAAGGCATTGCTGAGGCTGAATTTGGAGTATTGTGTGTAGTTTTGGTCGCCTACCTACAGGAAAGGATACAGAGTAAGAGTACAGAGAAAAACTACCAAGAGGTTGCCTGGTGTGGATGACCTGACTGATAAGATAACCTTTCAGAGTATTGGACTTCATTCCTTGGAACTTGGAGCAGTGAGCGAAGCTTTGAAAGTGGTGCACAAAATTATGGGTGTATATATATAACCATATAAACATACAACAATTACAGCACGGAAACAGACCATGTCGGCCCTTCTAGTCCGTGCCGAACTCTTACTCTCACCTAGTCCCACCGACCTGCACTCAGCCTATAACTCTTCATTCCTTTCCTGTACATTATCTATCCAATTTAACTTTAAATGACATCATCGAATCTGCCTCAACCACTTCTGCTGGAAGTTCGTTCCGCACAGCTACCACGCTCTGAATAAAGACGTTCCCCCTTATGTTACCCCTGAACTTTGGCCCTTTTAAATCTCAAATCTTGTTTGAATCTCCCCCACTCTCAATGGAAAAAGCCTATCCACTTCAACTCTATCTACCCCCCTCATAATTTTAAATACCTCTATCAAGACCTCCCTCAACCTTCTACGCTCCAAAGAATAAAGACCCAACTTGTTCAACGTCTCTCTGTAACTTAGGTGATGAAACCCAGGTAACATTCTAGTAAATCTTCTCTGTACTCTCTCTATTTTGTTGACATCTTTCCTATAATTCGGTGACCAGAACTGGACACAGTGCTCCAAATTTGGCCTTACCAATGCGTTGTACAATTTCAACATTACATCCCAACTCCTATACTTAATGCTGTGATTTATAAAGGCCAGCATCCCAAAAGCTTTCTTCACCACCTTATCCACATGAGATTCTACCTTCAGGGAACTATGCACCATTAGTCTTAGATCCGCCTGTTATACTGCATTCTTCAATGCCCTATCATTTACCGTGTATGTCCTATTTTGATTAGACCTACCATAATGTAGCACCTCACAATTATCAGCATTAAACTCTGTCTGCCATTTTTCAGCCCACTCTTCTAACTGGCCTAAATCTGTCTGCAAGCTTTGAAAACCTACTTCATTATCCACAGCTCCACCTATCTTAGTATCATCTTACTTACTAATCCAATTTACTACCCCATCATCCAGATCATTAATGTATACGACAAACGACGTTGTACCCAGTACAGATCCCTGAGGCACACCCCTCATCACCGGACTCCAATCTGACAAACAGTTATTCACCACTATAGTCTGGCGACTCCCATCCAGAAACTGCTGAATCCATTTTACTACTTCAATATAAATACCTAAGGATTCAATCTTCCCAACTAACAGTCCATGTGGAACCTTGTCGAAACCCTTACTGAAGTCCATATAGACAACATCCACTGCTTTACCCTCGTCAACTTTCCGAGCAACGTCTTCAAAAAAATAATAAAAAAAATGTCAAACATGACCTTCCACGCACAAATCCATGTTGTCTACTCCTAATCAGACGTTTTCTATCCAGATAATTATGTATACCATCTCTAAGAATACTTCCATCAATTTACCCACAACTGACGTCAAGCTCACAACCTGATAATTTCTAGGTTTACACTTAGAACCCTTTTTAAACAATGGAACAACATGAGCAATAAAACAATCCTCCGGCACCATCTCCGTTTCTAATGACATTTAAGATATTTCTGTCAGAGCCCCTGCTCTTTCCACACTAACTACTCTCAAGGACCTAGGAAATATCCTGTCAAGGTCCGGAGACTTATCCACTTTTGTTATTCCTTAAACGCTCCAGTACTTCCTCTGCTTTAATCATCATAGTTTCCATAACTTCCCTACCTGTTTCCCTTATCTTACACAAGTCAACATTCTTCTCCCCAGTGAATACCGAGGAAAAGAAATTGTTTTGCATGGCCCAAATCTCTTCTGGCTCCACACATAGCTGTCCACTCTGATTCTCTAAGGGACCAACTTAATTCCCCACTATCCTTTTCCTATTAATACAACTGTAGAAAACCTTTGGTTTTATTTTCACCTTACTTGCCAAAGCAACCTCATATATTCTTTTACTTTTTCTAATTTCTTTCTTAAGATTCTTTTAACATTCTTTATATTTCTGCAGCACCTCATTTACTCCACGCTGCCTATATTTATTGTAGATATCTCTCTTTTTCCGAACCGTGTTTCCAATATCCCTTGAAAACCATGGCTGTCTCAAACGCTTCAGCTTTCCTTTCAACATAACAGGAACATAAATATTATGTACCCTCAGAATTGCACCTTTAAATGACCTCCATTACTCTATTACATCCCTCCCATAAAACAATTTGTCCCAATCCACTCCTTCTAAATCCTTTCGCATCTCCTCAGAGTTAGTCTTTCTCCAATCAAAAATATCAACTCTGGGTCCAGACCTATCCTTCTCCATAATTACATTGAAACTAATGGCATTGTGATCACTGGACACGAAGTGCTCCCCAACACAAACCTCCGTCATCTGCCCTATCTCATTCCCTAACAGGAGATTCAACACTGCTCCTTCTCTGGTTGGTACCTCTATGTATGGCTGCAAAAGAAAGATCCTGCACACATTTTACAAACTCCAAACCGACCAGCCCTTTTACAGTACTTTTACAGTATGGGCATCCCAGTCTATGTTTGGAAATTTAAAATCTCCCACAATCACAAGCTTGCTAGGATAAATGCAGGTTGGAATTTTCCACTGAGTTTGGATGCACAAACAATCAGAGTCATGTGTTAATGGTGGAAGGTTTAAAGGCAACATGAAACAGTTTGCAGTTGGAAGGCGGGGCTGAAGGGCCTGTTTCCATATTATACTGTTCTACAACTCGCTGACTCATTCATCATTAATTGTTAACGCAGATATCTGGATTAATGTCCAAGTAAATATCATAAGTTAAATCCTTCACAGCTGAATTCTCCCAAAATACTTTAACAGCGTGCTTATGTTTTCAAGTCCACTCATACTGTCCACCTGTTGATCCCACACACTCCCTCCCGCCGATCATCAATAGCTATTGTAATACACAAAATGATGGAGGAACTCAGCAGGTCAGGCAAAGTCTATGGAATTGAATAAAAATTCGACTTTTGGAGCCGAGACGCTTCAGAGAAATTAGAAATGAAGAAGCAACATTGATTGATTAGGAAGGTTTTGGTTGTTGTTCTGAGATTCGCAGCTCAGTGTCTCTGTGCAGTCAGCTGCCTGGACACGCAAATATCGTTCTGCTGAAATCAAATCCACCGTCACCCTTGTTCAGTTGTGAATACTGTGTCTTTAATGCATTAAACCATTTCTACTAAAGTGAAGACCGATAGAACCTTTAACAGTCTAAAGAAGGTGACCAGGGGCCAGAAGCTGCATAGTTATTTTTGACCCTAATCCAATCATCCGCAGTTGTTTTAAAACATATTTTTTTTTGCCACTTGAACAAATCAGACCGTATCATCCTTAACCTTTGCCACCTTTTAACTGATGTTCATGTGCGGCTGAGAGTGCGATGGGGAGTGCGGGTGAGGGGAAGGAAGAGGCAAAAGGAGAGTGCATGGGTGAGCATGGAGAGGGGATGGGGCGCGGTGTGTGTGAAAGGTGCAGATAGGGAAGCTAAAGGTGTATGAATATGTGGGCAAGAAGAGGGATCGAGAGTGTGCAGAGTGGAGAGAGAGAAGAGAGGGGTGAGATAAAGAGATATAGACAGTACAGACAGAGCAAAATTGTGAGAGGGGGGAAAAGGAGGTAGAGTGCACGGGTAAGTGAGAGGTATAGAGCGTAGGATGTGGGAAAGTCTCACAAATCAACCAAATAATTATAGGCCACGCTAATATTTTGAAACAACGACTTATATTTCGTCTTCGAAACAAAAGGGTGTAACAAGATTTACAAATAAATGACTCCGAATTGCTTTTACATATACGAAAAACAAAATGGACCAGTGACTCGGAATGTAAACCCGGCCCAATGTGATGACAAAAAATAAAGCCTGAACGTTTATCCCTGACCGCCGGGTCACTTGTGATATCAATCCACAAATAAGTACAAAAGCCCAGGGAGAATACTGTACCATCATGTTTCACTGTTATCTTAATCATTCGTTGGTAAATATCTCCTCTAAAATGTTTATCAGGTCAAAGCAAGTCCCCATAACGTTATGTTGAAAGGAAATCCGGTCGACATCAGTTCAGACATATCCCCCTGTGCAGGGCTATTTAAATATCATTGATAACAGCACATTTGTGATAGTGATTCTGCAGTACGTCAGTTGTGCCGGTTTTATTTGCTACAAATGGCGAGCACTGAGAAGTAAACATATGGCCAATATTTTCTGACAACCAGTGACAGTGTGCTGGGTTATGACTGGGCATTATCACTGGCAGTGTGATGTGCTGACGAACATTTTTATAAAGATGTGCGTCACGCCCTGGAAGGAGACTTTATTGCTTTTGTAATGGTCTATATGGAGAAGAGATGTTTGTAGAACATAGAACATAGAATAGTACAGACAGTACAGGCCATTCGGCCCACAATGTTGTGCCGACCATTAAACCCTGCTTCCCATATAACCCCACACCCCACCTTAAATTCCTCCATGTACCTGTCTAGTAGTCGCTTAAATTTCCCGAGAGTATCTCCCTCCACCACTGACTCAGGCAGTGCTTTCCACGCACCAACCCTCCCTGAGTGAGAAATCTTCCTCTAATATCTCCCTTGAACTTCCAACCCCTTACCAGAAAGCCATGTCCTCTTGTATTGAGCAGTGCTGCCCTAGGGAAGAGGTGCTGTCTGCCCACTCTATCTGTTCCTCTTAATACCTTGTACACCTCTATCATGTCTCCTCTCATCCTCTTTCTCTCCAAAGTGTAAAGCCCTAGCTCCCTTAATCTATGATCATAATCCATACTCTCTAAACCAGGCAGCATCCTGGTAAATCTCCTCTGCACCCTTTCCAATGTTTCCACATCCTTCCTATAGTGAAGCGACCTGAACTGGACACAGTACTCCAAGTGTGGCCTAGTCAGAGTTTTATAGAGCTGCATCATTACCTCGCAATTCTCAAATGCTATCTCTCGACTTATGGAAGTTAATACCGCATAAGCTTTGTTAACTTCCCTATCTAACTGTAAGGCAACATTCGTTTAGTTTATAGCTGGAGATTTCCGATGCGTCGGAATGTGAGCCGTCCAATGAGCGGGGTGTGCTTTTCTGTTGCGTACTGACGCCGTTGTGAGCCGGGGCCTTTTGTTCGGCGGGAGACGAAGAGAGAAGACGCAGGGGACCACCAGTGTCGGATAGGACCCGGTGGGAGACCATTTGTTCGAAATGGATTGCGAGCGACGATCGGAAGGTGGTGAGAGCTTCCACGCAGACCGAAGTCCAGCGCGTGAGTGACAGAAAAGTTGAAGATGAACTCCAACGTGTTCACATTTGACTGGTTAATTATAATACGCCCTTTTTCTTTCTTTATTTCATTTCTTTAATGACCCTTCAGTTAAGTAACATTAAGTAAGTATGATTCCTTTAATCACATGCAGTGTGTTGACTGTTATTTCTTGGCACTGATATACACCAGCGTAGGAAATTACACCGTACCCACACAAACCAGAGTTTGGGGTGGCAGAGCCATCTCACGGGATTGACGGGATCAGATTGCGTATTTCGTAGACTTAAACAGACAAAGAAACAAGGTCGCTCAGTGATTTTGTTACCGTTTTATGGGTCACGGTTTTATATGTAGTTTAAACTTTGTCCATCGTGAGACTCGAGTAGCAATGGAATTACCAGTATACTGAGAGAATGTTCTGAATAAGAAGTGGTATTCTCTGTGCGAGAGACCGGGTGACCGAATAAGCTGTGAAAATTACATTGCAGTATGGATGGAACTGGACAAGCAATGACATTTTCTATGTTGCTGGTGGCATGTCAGAGAAAGCACTGATAACACCAGCGAGGTCTATGATGGACCTGTAGGACAGTGACAGATTTTCTCATTGCTGTAATGGACCCATTGGAAAGAGGAAAATACGGCACTCATCTCCTCACGACGCACAGAAATCATAAAAGCATCTGTCTCATATCTCTTGTGTTTCTCAATCTATGGTGAAGTATCATTATGTTCTTTGGAAACGTCCTTCTCATTTGAACAACATATCTGTATGAATTATTGTTATTTTAAACGAACATGAAACGCCATAACAGAAAAGGAACAGATATTTTTGGGAGTACTCGACAGACATCTCACCGCCACTACTACTCCACTGCCCCTCAGTGATCATATTGGTTATTGTACCAGAGAAAGTGTCAGACCTGGTGCGAAAACACTCAGAGGATGCGCAATTCCAAAAAAAAAACATTAATAACTCCTTAACGTTTACCTTTTACGCGTAAGGAGGTGTGCAGAAGAATGGGAAAATATTGAATATGGAGAGGGAAGGAACTATGCGATTGCGTAAAATCGTGAGATCATAAATGGGGAACAGATGTACGGGGAAACGCACTAAATTAATATAGAGATTGTTAATGGAGAACTTGTATTGGGCTTTTCATAGATTTGACTCAATGGAGAAGGAAAGGAATGACAGGATATGGAGACGTGGCTCATAATATATATGAAAACCCTACTCAAGTGGAAGACGGAAGCACACTTTACGAAGCAAGGGTCAGAGAAGGCTCGAGTATTACAAGGCATCTAGGAAGGGAGCTGGAAATGGACCGAATGTTGCGCGAAGGGAATAGCAGAAGGCGTTGCTGAGTAGGATGAAGGAAACAATCAGGAGGTATAGACGCAGATGAGAATAGGGAGGACTGATCATGGATAAAACCGGGAACGTGCTGGAGTAACAGGGGAGCAGCAGCTGTCAGTAATGAATAATTTGCTTCAGTATTCACACATGGGAGGGGCATTAACCGCTGGGAAAGCCAACTTGTATAGTGTTTAATGCAGGGGTAAATAGGTTCTGATTAGACTGGACATCAAAGGGGACGGGAAGAAGCTGGCAGAATGGAGTTGTGGGAATGGTAAATCAGTCATGATGGAATTTTGGAGCAGAATGGTCCGAATTTTCTAATTCTGCATCAATTAGAGGAGGACTTGGAAGTTTTCAAGACAATGCAGAATAGATTTACCGAGATGCTACTCAGGTAAGAGATCAAGTCTAGTGAGGAAACGTTGAGGGTTCTCTGGATTTTGGATTTTGTGCGAAGGAATATGGCAGATTTCATGATAGAAGAGTATAAGGTGTAAGCGGTATTGAGGGATTGTGCAGCAAGACATTATCTTGGGAGATAGTGGCTAATAGGAGGGACATAACATTAAGATAATCGGAGGAAGTTATAGCGCGCTGTGAGATGTAACCTTTTTTTTCTACACAGACAATGCTTCGAGCCTGGTGTTCGGTGCTGAGACATTAGCGATATTTCAGACATGCATGAGTGAAAGCAAAATAGAGGACTAACCTACGGGAGTCATTATGTTGAACTTGGAGTATGTTCTAAGGAAGGTGGTTTGCACCTGAACTGAAAGGGGACTGATATCCTTGCGCGAACAGGACTGCCCCAGAGCAGAGAGTGGAGAGATTGTAGAGACAGATGTTGTTATGACGATAGTCAAAGTCAGGAATGAAAAGGTTCAGCATGGGTCGACAACTGTCCTCAGCTGCAGATATTCCAATACAAAAAGCATTGCATGAAAGCCAGCTGAGCTCAGGGTTCGTGTAACTACTATATTTAACCTTTAAGAAGCAAAGGGGACGCATTAAATGAGATTGTAGGGCACTACATAAAAACCAACAGTCCGATTGATTTAGAAGATGACATTTGAAGAGAAATTGTAGAAAATTGCAGGAAACATAGGTTGTGATAACAGCTGATTTTAACTTCCCAATTTTTGACTGCGACTTCCATAGTGTAAAAAAAAACTAGATGGAATATTGGTTGTGAGATATATTGTGGAAAGTTTTTATTTTTTAAGCACCAGATAAAAGTCCCAAATGAACGACTGGACGATACTTGATCTGCATTTAATGAATGAGACAGGGTAGGTGGCAGAAGTTTTTCTGGCGGAACACTTTGTATCCAGTAGTCCGCAGGCCATTAGTTTGAAAGTATCTAAGCAAAAAACAGGCCTTGTTCTTGGATTGCGATTTTAGATTGGACATATTTTAATCTTGCTGTTGTCAGAAACGATTTTGCAAGCGTCGACTGGGACAGGCCGTTTTCTGTCAAAGGTGTACGTGGTAGGTGGGAGTTCTTCAAAAGTAAAATTTTGAGAGAACAAAGTTTGTACGGACCTGTCACAATAAAGAGTAAACCTAACAGTTGTCGAGAACTTGGAATTTCAAGTGATATGGAGGCTCAAGTGAAGAAAAAACTGGAGATGAATTACAGGTGCAATGTGGTGCTTATCGAGTGCAGGGAATGCAAGAGAACACTTTAGAAAGAGAGCAGAAGAGTCAAGAAAGGATGATTTTGCCCTAGTTCAATCGTAAAGAATGCTGCACATAGTTTCAGAGCAAAAGGATTTCAAGAGACATAATTAGACCACTGGAAGGTGAGAATTGGACAATAGCGAATCCAAATGTGGTACTAAAAGCGCTCATTTTTTTGCATCTGTATTTATCTAGGAGTCGGATGCAGTTTATCGAGGTAAAACAAAACTGAATCAACTTCCCGGACTCTGTACAGATTACAAAGGTGGAGACGTTTGGATGAGGCACATTAGAGTGTATAAATCACCCGAACCTGACAAGGTGTTCCTTCGGACCTCGCGAAAGGAAAAACTTGCAGGAACCCTAGCAGAGATATTTACATCATTCTTAAACAAGATAACTGCAGGGTAGCAAATGTTGTTCCGTTTGTTTAAGAAATGCTCTAAAAATAACCTATAATTTTATTGTCTTGTGAGCCTGACATCATTAGTGGGAAAGTTATTGGAAGGTATTTTAATGGGCTGGATACATGAGTTTCTTTTTAGATATTGACTGATTAACGATAAACCATATAGCTTCGTTTGTGGCAAATCGTGTCAAAGAAGTTAGCAGGAATGTTGTTGAAGAAAAAAATATAGGCTGCTGTCGACGTGGAATTTTGCAAGACATTTGACAGTTTCCCGCAATGTTGAGTCATTCTGCTATGAAAATGAGGTAGTAAATTTATGAGACATTTGCTTTGTGAAAGGAACCAGAGATTGGTAGCAGTTGGTTGCCTCTCTAACTGGATGCCTGTGACAAGCGGAGAACTGCACAGACCGGTGCTGGTTCCTTTGCTGTTTACATCTGTATCAACGATCTGGATGATAACGTGCTAAATTGCATCAGGAAATTTGTGGATGCTGCCAAGACAGGGAGAATGATAAACAGAGAGGAATAGTATCATGGTGTGTGGTCGAATATAGAGCAGCTGGGAACAAATTGGTTCAGGGTAATACTGCCGTAAAGAAAGCTGTTGGCATATTATCTGTCGTAAATCAAAGTACATAATACAGCTGATAAAATGTCATCTTCAGGTTGGATAAGATATGGCTGAGGCCACACATGAATTATTATGAAGTATGGTAAACTTCCTACAGGGAATATGTACGTAAGTACGTTGAAAAGGGTGCAGAGAAAATTTACAAGGACTTTGGCCCTACAGGTGGACCTGAGATACAAGGATATCGATCATGAGTTTTGACTTCAATCCCTGATGCGTAGAAAATTAAAATGAGACTGCTTTCATTACTCTCTATATCTACACCCATCTTAATTTTATATACCTCTATCGCTTCTTTCTTCTCTGCTCCAGGGAATAAAGTCCTAACCAATTCAACCTTTCTGAGTAGCGCAGTTTCTCAAGTCCCAGCAGCATCCTTGTAAACATTTTCTGCACTCTTTCAACCTTAGTAATATGCTTCCTGTGATTTGGTGACCAAAACTGCAAACAATACTCTAAACCTGGCCTTACCAATGCATTATACAACCTCAGCATAACATTCCAACCCTCATACTCAATACTTTGAATTATTAAGGGCTAAGAGAGTTGTAAAAGAGCGCCTGAAGGCTTTGTGTGTCAATGCAAGAAGCATTCGTAATAAGGTGGATGAATTGAAAGTGCAGATTGTTATTAATGATTATGATATAGTTGGGATCACACAGACATGGCTCCAGGGTGACCAGGGATGGGAGCTCAACGTTCAGGGATATTCAATATTCAGGAGGGATAGACATGAAGGAAGGGGAGGTGGGGTGGCGTTGCTGGTTAAAGAAGAGATTAACGCAATAGAAAGGAAGGACATAAGCCGGGAAGATGTGGAATCGATATGGGTAGAGCTGCGTAACACTAAGGGGCAGAAGACGCTGGTGGGAGTTGTGTACAGGCCACCTAACAGTAGTAGTGAGGTCGGAGATGGTATTAAACAGGAAATTAGAAATGTGTGCAATAAAGGAACAGCAGTTATAATGGGTGACTTCAATCTACATGTAGATTGGGTGAACCAAATTGGTAAAGGTGCTGAGGAAGAGGATTTCTTGGAATGTATGCGGGATGGTTTTTTGAACCAACATGTCGAGGAACCAACTAGAGAGCAGGCTATTCTGGACTGGGTTTTGAGCAATGAGGAAGGGTTAATTAGCAATCTTGTCGTGAGAGGCCCCTTGGGTAAGAGTGACCATAATATGGTGGAATTCTTCATTAAGATGGAGAGTGACAGAGTTAATTCAGAAACAAAGGTTCTGAACTTAAAGAGGGGTAACTTTGAAGGTATGAGACGTGAATTAGCTAAGATAGACTGGCAAATGACACTTAAAGGATTGACGGTGGATATGCAATGGCAAGCATTTAAAGGTTGCATGGATGAACTACAACAATTGTTCATCCCAGTTTGGCAAAAGAATAAATCAAGGAAGGTAGTGCACCCGTGGCTGACAAGAGAAATTAGGGATAGTAGCAATTCCAAAGAAGAAGCATACAAATTAGCCAGAGAAAGTGGCCCACCTGAGGACTGGGAGAATTACAGAGTTCAGCAGAGGAGGACAAAGGGCTTAATTAGGAAGGGGGAAAAAGATTATGAGAGAAAACTGGCAGGCAACATAAAAACGGACTGTAAAAGCTTTTATAGATATGTAAAAAGGAAAAGACTGGTAAAGACAAATGTAGGTCCCCTGCAGACAGAAACAGGTGAGTTGATTATGGGGAGTAAAGACATGGCAGATCAATTGAATAATTACTTTGGTTCTGTCTTCACTAAGGAGGACATAAATAATCTTCCAGAAATAGTAGGGGACAGAGGGTCCAGTGAGATGGAGGAACTGAGCGAAATACATGTTAGTAGGGAAGTGGTGTTAGGTAAATTGAAGCGATTGAAGGCAGATAAATCCCCAGGGCCAGATGGTCTGCATCCCAGGGTGCTTAAGGAAGTAGCCCAAGAAATAGTGGATGCATTAGTGATAATTTTTCAAAACTCGTTAGATTCTGCACTAGTTCCTGAGGATTGGAGGGTGGCTAATGTAACTCCACTTTTTAAAAAAGGAGGGAGAGAGAAACCGGGGAATTATAGACCGGTTAGCCTAACGTCGGTGGTGGGGAAACTGCTGGAGTCAGTTATCAAGGATGTGATAACAGCACATTTGGAAAGTGGTGAAATGATCGGACAAAGTCAGCATGGATTTGTGAAAGGAAAATCATGTCTGACGAATCTCATAGAATTTTTTGAGGATGTAACTAGTAGAGTGGATAGGGGAGAACCAGTGGATGTGGTATATTTGGATTTTCAGAAGGCCTTTGACAAGGTCCCACACAGGAGATTAGTGTGCAAACTTAAAGCACACGGTATTGGGGGTAAGGTATTGGTGTGGGTGGAGAGTTGGTTAGCAGACAGGAAGCAAAGAGTGGGAATAAACAGGACCTTTTCAGAATTGCAGGCGGTGACTAGTGGGGTACCGCAAGGCTCAGTGCTGGGACCCCAGTTGTTTACAATATATATTAATGACTTAGATGAGGGAATTAAATGCAGCATCTCCAAGTTTGCGGATGACACGAAGCTGGGTGGCAGTGTTAGCTGTGAGGAGGATGCTAAGAGGATGCAGGGTGACTTTGATAGGTTGGGTGAGTGGGCAAATTCATGGCAGATGCAATTTAATGTGGATAAATGTGAAGTTATCCACTTTGGTGGCAAAAATAGGAAAACAGTTTATTATCTGAATGGTGGCCGATTAGGAAAAAGGGAGGTGCAACGTGACCTGGGTGTCATTATACACCAGTCATTGAAAGTGGGCATGCAGGTACAGCAGGCGGTGAAAAAGGCGAATGGTATGCTGGCATTTATAGCAAGAGCATTTGAGTACAGGAGGAGGGAGGTACTACTGCAGTTGTACAAGGCCTTGGTGAGACCGCACCTGGAGTATTGTGTGCAGTTTTGGTCCCCTAATCTGAGGAAAGACATCCTTGCCATAGAGGGAGTACAGAGAAGGTTCACCAGATTGATTCCTGGGATGGCAGGACTTTCATATGAAGAAAGAATGGATGAACTGGGCTTGTACTCGTTGGAATTTAGAAGATTGAGGGGGGATCTGATTGAAACGTATAAGATCCTAAAGGGATTGGACAGGCTAGATGCAGGAAGATTGTTCCCGATGTTGGGGAAGTCCAGAATGAGGGGTCACAGTTTGAGGATAGAGGGGAAGCCTTTCAGGACCGAGATTAGGAAAACCTTCTTCACACAGAGAGTGGTGAATCTGTGGAATTCTCTGCCACAGGAAACAGTTGAGGGCAGTTCATTGGCTATATTTAAGAGGGAGTTAGATATGGTCCTTGTGGCTACGGGGGTCAGGGGGTATGGAGGGAAGGCTGGGGCGGTGTTCTGAGTTGGATGATCAGCCATGATCATAATAAATGGCGGTGCAGGCTCGAAGGGCCGAATGGCCTACTCCTGCACCTATTTTCTATGTTTCTATGTTTCTATAAAGGCCTTTGAGATAAGGTCGGAAGCTCTCTTTACGACCCTATTTATCTGTGACACCACTTTTAGGGAACTTTGTATCTGTATTCCCCGGTCCCTCTGCTCTACAGCACTCCTCAGTGCCCTACCATTTACCTTGTATTTTCTACTTTGGTTTGTCCTTCAAAAGTGCCATACCTCACACTGGTCTGTATTAAACTTCATCTGCCATTTTTCAGCCCATTTTTCCAGCTGGTCCAAATCCCTCTGCAAGCTTTGAAATCCTTCCTCACTCTCCACTACACCTTCAATCTTTGTATCATGAGCAAATGACACTTTAGATGTGTGGGTATGGAGGGCTATGCCGACTGAAGTAGGCAATTTAAATATCTCGGCCGAAGGGCCGGTTTCTGTGCTGTTCTTTCCTAAGGGACCATGACTACCTGACCACTGATTCATAACACAGAAACAGGTTGATTATATCGAAATCCGAAATGACTATAGTTTGATTTATTCACCGAGAATATTCTAACAGCGTGGATAATTTCGTAGGATCTCAGCAGGTTCCGCAACAACAACAAAACGAATAACTTATAGAGGTTTCGTGCCGTCACACTTTAGTGCAACTGGAATGTGAGGGTTGTTTTTCTGTGAGAATCTGATCTAAGAGTCTGTCTACAAGCAGTCACATTCCTCAGAATAAGGAGTGTACGTTCTGTTAAAATCAAATCGAACTGGTTCTACATTCCAATGTGACCAAAGTAATTTAAATTATGCTTAGCGACAGGTAAGGTACCGGAGAATTTGAGTTCGCTTATGAAAGGCTCAGAGACTCAGCCAAGTAATTACAAGCCAGTGCTCCTGACATCAGTGGTGGGAAAGTTATTTGAAAGACCGAATTTGTGAGAATTTCAATAAACAGAATGGATTGGGTATAACTTTGTGTATTCATGGCAATCTTATAGAGTGTTTCGAAGAGGTTACGAATAATACTATTCGGAACTTTGATGAAAGCAAGGCAGGGTACATTGTTTATCTGTACTTTATCAAGAAATTCAACAAGTTGCCGCGTGGGAAGTTTGTCAACAAAATCCTCGTTATTCAAGATGAGGTGGTAAATTGGAGTGGACATTGAAATTGTGGGAGATGGTGGATAGTGCTATTGACTGGTTGCCTCCCTGACTAGAGGCCCGTGTATAGTGGAGTGCCAGAGTGATCGGTGTTGGATGCATTGTTTGTTACCTATAGGAATGCTCTGGATGATAATGTAATTAATTGGATCTGTAGACTTGCTGATGACACTAAGATTGGAGGTGTAGCCAACAGCCAGGAAGTCCATCAGAACTTTCAGCAGGATCTGTACTAGGTGGGAAAATCTGCTGAAAATTGCAGAAGTAAAATTAATGCAGGCAAATGTAGGGTATTGCACTTCGGTTCGACCAACTAAGGTAGGACTCACACATTAGAAAGTAAGGCACTGAGGTGTACCGTAAAGCGAAGTGATTTAGGATTACAGGTTCAGAATTAATGGAAAATTGCGACATAGGTAGATAGGGTCGTAAGATAAGCTTTTGGCACACTGGCCTTCATAAGTCAAATTATTGAGTATAGGAGATGGGATGTTATGCTGAAGTCATATTACACATCGGCGTGGCCTAATTTGGAATATTGTGTGCCGTTTTGTTCCCCTACCTACAGGAAACATGCAACTATGGTTAAAATAGTACAGTGAAATTTAAAAGGATTTTGGCGGGATTGGAGTACCTGGGTAAAACAGAAATTTGGAATAGATTAGTTTTTTTATTCCTTGGAAAGAATAAGATCTAAAGGAGATTTGATAGAGGTATACTAAATTGTGAGCGGTGCAGGTAGGGTAAATGGAATAGGGGAGTGGACAGAGAGGTATCGATGAGGGCGAGAGAGGGGATTAAAGAGAGGGAAGACAATGGAGCGAGAGGGAGAGAGGAAGGATAGAGGGGTATGCAGCCGTTGAAAGAGGGGTGCAGGACGAGAGTTGGAGTGCGACAGGATAGTGTGAGGGGCTCGAGCAGGGAGCGAAAGCGAGGGAGACGTGCAAGAGTGTGCTAACGAAGCTTACGGAGTGGCAGAGTCGGGGAGATGTTATGCAGATGGAGAACACAAGTGTGATGACTGTTTTAATCATCTTCTCCCTCTCCTGCCCTTCTCTTTTCACACTGCACCTTACCTGGACTCTGACTGCTCTCCCCTCTCCACTCACCGTTCCCCAGGACAAGGATGGTGATGATCGACGCTGACCAGTCCGAAGGGTTGGCCCTTAACACCAGTTTGTCCAGAAAGCCAGCCAGCTACTCATCTTCCCTTTGATGCGGCCTGGTTATGACACCTCTCCAGCTCTATGGCCTGTAAGGGTTAGTGCTCCATTCCATCCCGGGTGCCATTTTAAAACCACGTGTCACTTCTACCCTGCTAACCATTTTAAATTGGGATATCAATCCTTTTCCGACTCCCATTTGTAATCAGGACACAATTCCTTCCCTGGTGATCATTTTCAATTAGTACGTCATTCCATCCCAGTCGGACATTTTAACGTAGGTGCAAGTCAGTGAAGAGAATACTTCAGAATGAAAGCAGAGGTGTCATCGAAGGCCTGCCGTTGCCTTAGCAGACAAGTTGAAGGAGAATCCTAACGGATGCTACAGGTATGTTCAGTGCAAAGGGATTTCAGGGTCAGAATGGGTTCTCTGGAATATCACAATGAGAGTATAGCCAATCCATATGTGGAGACAAAACGGATGATTATTTTTTGTACATCTGTATTTACTCAGCAAACAGAGACAGAGTCTATAGAAACACCGTTTTCACAGAATCTATACAGATTACAGAGAAGGATGTGTCTACTGTCCTCAGGCAAATTCCCTGGGCCTGGAGAGGTGTTCACTAGGACACTACGGGAGAAAGAAGTTGCCGGATCCCTAGCAGAGATGTTTAAATCATCCTTAGGCCTGAGGGCTGGATGATAGCCAATGCTGTTCAGCTGTTTAAGAGTGGTTTTAAAATAATCCAAGAAATTATAGGCCTCTGAGCTTGACATCAGCAGAGAGAAGGTTATTGGGAGGTATTCTAGCGGACCAGAAGTATGAGTGTTTGGATAGATAATGTCTGATTAAGGATACCCAGCAATTCTTCGTAAGTGGTAAGTCGTGTCAAGGAAGGTACCAGGAGTGTGGATGAGGGCACGGCAGTGGATGTTGTATACATGGATCTTAGCAAGGCATTTGACAAGGTCCTTCATGGAAGATTTGGTCTGTCGGCTTTGAGAATGAGGTAGTAAATTTGATGAGACCATTGGTTTGAGGATGAAGCCAGAAAGTGGTAACAGATGGTTGCCTCACTGATTGGAGACCTATGAGTAAGGGCGTACTGCAGGGATTTGGAAATTTTAAACACTATGTGGAAGAGATTTAGCGAAATGCTACTTAATTAAGAGAAAAAAAAATATGAGGAAACGATAAGGGATCTCTGGTTTCTGCCTCTGGAGAGGACCATGATAAATTTCTTGATAGAAGACTATAGGGTAATAGGAGGTATTGAGAGATTGATAGCCAGAGATGATCGAGGGATTAAGTGGTTAATAGGAGACACGTGAGAGAAAGAAAAACGTAAAGGGTTAAACGGAGAGAATGGTTTCGTTGATCTTGGAGTCGACTGCAAAGAAATGAAGGTACTAGTCGCTTTAGCGGGAAGGTTTACTAGGACTGCTCGAGGTGGGTGGGCGGGGGTGGTGGGAGGTGGGAGGGTAAAACTAGACATTGAAATGATGGGAACAAGACTACCGCGGAACAGAGAGTGGAGAGGTTGTGGAGACAGAAGCTGTGAAGGCCTCAGACAAAATCAACAATTTAGATGTTGAGCATGGTTCGAATAATGTCCTCAGCTCCAAATTATACAATGTATTGTATGAACGGCGAAAGAGCCCAGGGCATGAATAAGCACGTCGAATTGCTATATTTTCGACGTTAGTGAGAGGGTTGGAGGAGGAGCAGGCCTGGCAGCGGAGTACTCCACCTCTCAGTTGTTTTAGATAAAGCGGATGGGGAAGCATTGAATGAGAAGAGGTGGCGTTAATAGTTAAGAAAGCTGTCACAGTCCCGTTGTGTCATAACGGGGGCGCTGGGAGCAGACGCAAAAGCAAGACACAGACACAGAAGTATCAGGAACAGGATTAGGTATGCAAAGAAAACGGGGGAAGTGGGGAAGAAACGACGCTAGACGAGACTAAGATACAGGACCTAGTCTAGGACGAGACTAGGGAAACGGGATCAGCACAAGGAAAAAGGAACTTGGAACGTGGCTGGAACTCCGAGCAGGAGACTAGACAAGGACCCAGAACCTGGGTCTTGACTCGGGCTCGGACCCCGGAACCAGGCGAGGACATGACGTGGCTACAGAACAGGACGTGGAATTCCAGAACAGGACGTGGAACTCCTTCACAGG
This sequence comes from Mobula birostris, assembly GCF_030028105.1. Classification (NCBI taxonomy): domain Eukaryota; kingdom Metazoa; phylum Chordata; class Chondrichthyes; order Myliobatiformes; family Myliobatidae; genus Mobula; species Mobula birostris. The sequence continues at coordinate 63,942,727 of NC_092382.1, forward strand.
ACGAGGCACATGGACAGTACTAGAACTCAAAGCCTTGACTTGGACAGGACGAGGTTCCCAACTCAACGATAGACAGTTCCTTATATTGACACAGCAAAGCTCCGGTTACGCTTCGGTGGTGGAACTTGACAAGGTTGCCGGGCAAGGCTCCGGGCAAGGCTTCAGGCAGAAGGTGAAAGGGAAGGGAAGGGAAGGGAACAGTCCAGCAACTGCAGCGGAACCCAGGAGCTGTTTATCTAGCATGCCCAAAACCAGAATCATGTGCCTCAATTAAAGCACACAACAGGACAAGGGAAAACCGGATAACCTGGAATATGGATCGATGGAACGGACCGTGAAACTGAATGCGGACTTCACGGACCGGACCATGAGAGGTTGGAGTGGAACACTAACCTAGTGACCCGCTCTATGTGGAATGGAGTAACAAGAAAGGTATGTCCATGTTGAAGGATCTTTGGCTTTGGAGAGATTGCGTTTGATGTTTATGTTACAGGTCATTAAGCAGTCCACAGTCCGAAGGAGTTAGAGAAATATACTTGAAACTAAGAAAACATAACTTAGTTATATAACGTGATTTTAAACTTCCAACTTTTATTTCAGACTCCCACAGTAAAAAAGGACAAGATGGAGTAGAGGTTGTCAAAAATCTACTGGAAATTTCTCATAAAGAAGTCGATAAATGTCCTGAACGATACCTTATCTGTATTTACAGAATGAGAGAGGGCAGGTGGCAGAAGTTCGTGCAGGGAAGATTTTGCATCTGGTCGTCCTAAGGACACCAGTTTCAAATTAAAGAGGCAATTAAAAAATGCGGTTGTGCTTTGCGATGCTTAGGTTTTTTTCACTGTTGCTTCCCTTAGTGACCGAGCTATTCCCAAAATATGTCCACAATTCACTTAAGGGAGCTAAAGCAACATTTCCATGTTTTTTTTTATGTGCTCACTGTTTATTAATTAAAGAGTATTTGTCGAATCTATTTTCTAGACGTTATTTGAAACTACAGTACCTCCCCGAGTTGGCGCAGTTGGCAATAAACTCCTCTGGGGCTCAGAAAATCCAGTGAGGTTCCTGAATTGATGGACAAGTTGTAGGGATTCAGATTGGGGAGAAGCAACAGGTCAGATTGAGTCTAATGTAGGAAATGAGTTCACCCAGTTCTGTAGAAGCGGCAGAATTGGTGGAGGATTGAGGTGGTGAGGGAGGTGTTGAAATGAGGTAGCTACTGGGTGATAACAAAGCTAAATGTATATAAACGAAGCTTTATCGGGTATACGAATGGTAATAACTTTCCTACGTTATTTAGGGCTTCACTGAGATTACATTGATTTTGGCACATTGGTCTTCATAAACTAATACTTTGAATACAGGAGATGGGAAAGATGTTTGAACCTATATGAGGCATTTCTGAGGCCGAATTAGGAGCATCCTGTGCATCTTGGTCACCTACCTACAGGAAGTTTACAGTAACGAGAAGAGAGAAAAATTACTGGAAATTTGCCCAGAATGGAGGACATGAGCCATGAGGAAATTTTGAATAGGATCGGAATTTAGTTTTTGGAAATCAGAACAATGAGGGACGATTTGATAGAGGTACATGCAAAGATGAGTGGTAGTTATAGGGTAAATGCAAATAGGTATTTGCATTGAGTTTTGGAGGGCTTACAATCAGAGCTCAAGTGTTAAGTGGGGAAGGTGAAAAGTTTAATGGGAACATGAAAGAAAACTTGTTCATACAGAGGGTTGTAAGATTGTAAAAATAGCTGCCTGAAGAAACGGTACAGGCCCGCATGTCCGACAGAATAGGGAGTGGCCTTTCTGCTGAAATTAACTCCACTCTCACTCTCATTCACCTTGGAACACTGTCTTTAACATTGCAATTAACTACCTCTGCTGCAGGGAAAAGCGTTATAACTTTTAACCTTATAAAGAAAATTTCTCAGAGTGAGAATATGCATTTTCTTTCTTTCTTTTTAAATCTTTTTATTGACTAAGTATACAAAAAGGTAAGCCATATTGGCACTAATACACTGTTAGAATATAATAAAATTACAGGAAATATTAATAGAAAAAAAAATAATACAAACAATGTAATTTAAACATAATACCAAGGTAACATAACAGTATACTAATTTTTATATATATCAATAGAGAAAAGGAAAAAAAACCCAAAAAAAAACCCACCGTGCAACTAACTAAAAGCAAAGCAAAGCAATGGGCTAACTTGCAACCAAATAGAGTTAAAAAACTTAAAATCACGTCCTCAATCCCGACCTCCATTAAAAACAGTAAAAAAAAACAAGAAGGGTATATATTACATTAAATGAAAATATCGAATAAAAGATCTCCAAGTCTGTTCAAATTTGAATGAAGAGTCATAAAGATTGCTTCTAAGACCAATGGAAGACCGATGGAACCTTTAACAGTCTAAAGAAGGTTACCAGGGCCCAGGAGCTGCATAGTTATTTTTAACCCTAATCCAATCATCCGCAGTCGTTTTAAAACATTTTTTTATTGCCACTTGAACAAATCAGACCGTATCATCCTTAACCTTTGCCACCTTTTAACTGATGTTGCTGTGCGGCTGAGAGTGCGATGGGGAGTGTTGGTGACGGGAAGGAAGAGGCAGAAGGAGAGTGCATGGGTGAGCATGGAGAGGGGATGGGGCACGGTGTGTGTGAAAGGTGCAGATAGGGAAGCTGAAGGTGGATGAATATGTGGGCAAGAAGAGGGATCGAGAGTGTGCAGAGTGGAGAGAGAGAAAGGAGAGGGGAGACATAAAGAGATATAGACAGTACAGACAGAGCGAAATTGTGAGAGAGGGGGAATAGGAGGTAGAGTGCACGGGTAACTGAGAGGTATAGAGTGTAGGATGTGGGAAAGTCTCACAAATCAACCAAATAATTATAGGCCACGCTAATATTTTGAAACAACGACTTATATTTCGTCTTCGAAACAAAAGAGTGTAACAAGATTTACAAATAAATTACTCCGAATTGCTTTTACATATACGAAAAACAAAATGGACCAGTGACTCGGAATGTAAAGCCGGCCCAATGTGATGACAAAAAATAAAGCCTGAACGTTTATCCCTGACCGGCGGGTCACCTGTGATATCAATCCACAAATAAGTACAAAAGTCCAGGGCGAATACTGTACCATCATGTTTCACTGTTATCATATTCATTCGTTGGTAAATATCTCCTCTGAAATGTTTATCAGGTATAAGCAAGTCCCCATAACGTTATGTTGGAAGGAAATCCGGTCCACATCGCTTCAGACATATCCCCCTGTGCAGGGCGCTTTAAATATCATTGATAACAGCACATTTGTGATAGTGATTCTGCAGTATGTCAGTTGTGCTGGTTTTATTTGTACAAATGGCGAGCACTGAGAGGTAAACATATGGCCAATATTTTCTGACAACCAGTGACAGTGTGGTGGGTTATGACTGGGCATTATCACTGGCAGTGTGATGTGCTGACGAGCATTTTTATAAAGATGTGTGTCACGCCCTGGAAGGAGACTTTATTGCTATTGTAATGGCCTATATGGAGAAGCCGTGTTTATAGAACATAGAACATAGAATAGTACAGGACAGTACAGGCCATTCGGCCCACAATGTTGTGCCGACCCTTAAACCCTGCTTCCCATATAACCCCACACCCCACCTTAAATTCCTCCATGTACCTGTCTAGTAGTCTCTTAAATTTCCCGAGAGTATCTCCCTCCACCACTGACTCAGGCAGTGCATTCCACGCATCAACCCTCTCTGAGTAAGAAATCTTCCTCTAATATCTCCCTTGATTTTCCAACCCCTTACCAGAAAGCCATGTCCTCTTGTATTGAGCAGTGCTGCCCTAGGGAAGAGGTGCTGTCTGCCCACTCTATCTGTTCCTCTTAATACCTTGTACACCTCTATCATGTCTCCTCTCATCCTCTATCTCTCCAAAGTGTAAAGCCCTAGCTCCCTTAATCTATGATCATAATCCATACTCTCTAAACCAGGCAGCATCCTGGCAAATCTCCTCTGTACCCTTTCCAATGCTTCCACATCCTTCCTATAGTGAGGTGACCAGAACTGGACACAGTACTCCAAGTGTGGTCTAATCAGAGTTTTATAGAGCGGCATCATTACCTCGCAACTCTCAAATGCTATCTCTCGACTTATGAAAGTTAATACCGCATAAGCTTTGTTAACTTCCCTATATAACTGTAAGGCAACATTCGTTTAGTTTATAGCTGGAGATTTCCGATGCGTCGGAACGTGAGCCGTCCAATGAGCGGGGTGTGCTTTTCTGTTGTGTACTGACGCCGTTGTGAGCCGGGGCCTTTTGTTCGGCGGGAGACGAAGAGAGAAGACGCAGGGGAGAACCAGTGTCGGATAGGACCCGGTGGGAGACCATTTGTTCGAAATGGATTGCGAGCGACGATCGGAGGGTGGTGAGAGCTTCCACGCAGACCGAAGTCCAGCGCGTGAGTGACAGAAAAGTTGAAGATGAACTCCAACGTGTTCACATTTGACTGGTTAATTATAATACGCCCTTTTTCTTTCTTTATTTCAGTTCTTTAATGACCCTTTAGTTAAGTAACATTAAGTAAATATGATTCCTTTAATCACATGCAGTGTGTTGACTGTTATTTCTTGGCACTGATATACAACAGCGTAGCAAATTACACCGTACCCACACAAACCAGGGTTTGGGGTGGCAGAGCCATCTCACGGGATTGACGGGAGCAGAGTGCGTATTTCGTAGACTTAAACAGACAAAGAAACAGGGTCGGTCAGCGATAGTGTTATCGTTTTATGGGTCACGGTTTTATATGTAGTTTAAACTTTGTCCATCGTGAGACTCGAGTAGCAATGGAATTACCAGTATACTGAGAGAATGTTCTGAATAAGAAGTGGTATTCTCTGTGCGAGAGACCGGGTGACCGAATAAGCTCTGATAATTACATTGCAGTATTGACGGAACTGGACAAGCAATGACATTTTCTATGTTGCCGGTGGCATGTCAGAGAAAGCACTGATAACACCAGCGAGGTCTATGATGGCCCTATAGGACAGTGACAGATTTTCTCATTGCTGTAATGGACCCATTGGAAAGAGGAAAATACGGCACTCATCTCCTCACGTCGCACAGAAATCATAAAAGCATCTGTCTCATATCTCTTGTGTTTCTCAATCTATGGTGAAGTATCATTATGTTCTTTGGAAACGTCCTTCTCATTTGTACAATATATCTGTATGAATTATTGTTATTTTAAACGAACATGAACCGCCATAACAGAAAAGGAACAGATATTTTTGGGAGTACTCGACAGACATCTCACCGCCACTACTACTCCACTGCCCCTCAGTGATCATATTGGTTATTGTACCAGAGAAAGTGTCAGACCTGGTGCGAAAACACTCAGAGGATGCGCAATTCCAAAAAAAAAACACTAATAACTCCTTAACGTTTACCTTTGACGCGTAAGGAGATGTGCAGAAGAATGGGAAAATATTGAATTTGGGGAGGGAAGGAACTATGCGATTGCGTAAAATCGTGAGATCATAAAATGGGAACAGATGTACGGGGAAATGCACTAAATTAATATAGAGATTGTTAATGGAGAACTTGTATTGGGCTTTTCATAGATTTGACTCAATGGAGAAGGAAAGGAATGATAGGATATGGAGACATGGTTCATAATAAATATGAAAACCCTACTCAAGAGGAAGACGAAGCGCACTTTACGAAGCAGGGGTCAGAGAAGGCTCGAGTATTACAAGGCATCTAGGAAGGGAGCTGGAAATGGACCTAATATTGCGTGAAGGGAATAGCAGAAGGCGTTGCTGAGTAGGATGAAGGAAACAATCAGGAGGTATAGACGCACATGAGAATAAGGAGGACTGATCATGGGTAAAACCGGGAACGTGCTGGAGTGACAGGGGAGCAGCAGCTGTCAGTAATGAATAATTTGCTTCAGTATTCACACATGGGAGAGGCATTAACCGCTGGGAAAGCCAACTTGTATAGTGTTTAAAGCAGGGGTAAATAGGTTCTGATTAGACTGGACATCAAAGGGGACGGGAAGAAGCTGGCAGAATTGAGTTGTGGGAATGGTAAATCAGTCATGATGGAATTTTGGAGCAGAATGGTCCGAATTTTCTAATTCTGCATCAATTAGAGGAGGACTTGGAAGTTTAAAAGACAATGCAGAATAGATTTACCGAGATGCTACTCAGGTAAGAGATCAAGTCTAGTGAGGAAACGTTGAGGGTTCTCTGGATTTTGGATTTTGTGCGAAGGAATATGGCAGAATTCATGATAGAAGAGTATAAGGTGTAAGCGGTATTCAGGGATTGTGCAGCAAGACATTATCTTGGGAGTAAGTGGCTAATAGGAGGGCCATAACATTAAGATAATCGGAGGAAATTATAGCGCGCTGTGACATGTAACCTTTTTTTTCCACGCACAGAATGTGCTTCGAGCCTGGTGTTCGGTGCTGAGACATTAGCGATATTTCAGACATGCATGAGTGAAAGCAAAATAGAGGACTAACCTATGGGAGTCATTATGTTGAACTTGGAGTATGTTCTAAGGAAGGTGGTTTGCACCTGAACTGAAAGGGGACTGATATCCTTGCGCGAACAGGACTGCCCCAGAGCAGAGAGTGGAGAGATTGTAGAGACAGATGTTGTTATGACGATAGTCAAAGTCAGGAAGGAAAATGTTCAGCATGGGTCGACAACTGTGCTCACCTGCAGATATTCCAATACAAAAAGCATTGCATGAAAGCCAGCTGAGCTCAGGGCTCGTGTAACTACTATATTTAACCATTAAGAAGCAAAGGGGACGCATTAAATGAACTTGTAGGGCACTACATAACAACCATCAGTCCGATTGATTTAGAAGATGACATTTGAAGAGAAATTGCAGAAAATTGCAGGAAACATAGGTTGTGATAACAGCTGATTTTAACTTCCCAATTTTTGACTGCGACTTCCATAGTGGAACTAGATGGAATATTGGTTGTGAGATATATTATGGCAAGTTTTTATTTTTTAAGCACCGGATAAAAGTCCCAAATGAACGACTGGACGATACTTGATCTGCATTTAATGAACGAGACAGGGTAGGTGGCAGAAGTTTTTCTAGCGGAACACTTTGTATCCAGTAGTCCGCAGGCCATTAGTTTGAAAATATCTAAGCAAAAAACAGGCCTTGATCTTGGATTGCGATTTTAGATTGGACATATTTTAATCTTGCTGGTGTCAGAAACGATTTTGCAAGTGTTGACTGGGACAGGCCGTTTTCCGTCAAAGGTGTACGTGGTAGGTGGGAGTTCTTCAAAAGTAAAATTTTGAGAGAACAAAGTTTGTACGGACCTGTCACAATAAAGAGTAAACCTAACAGGTGTCGAGTACTTGGAATTTCAAGTGATATGGAGGCTCAAGTGAAGAAAAAACAGGAGATGAATTACAGGTGCAATGAGGTGCGTATCGAGTGCAGGGAATGCAAGAGAACACTTTAGAAAGAGAGCAGAAGAGTCAAGAAAGGATGATTTTGCCCTAGTTCAATCGTAAGGAATGCTGCACGTAGTTTCAGAGCAAAAGTATTTCAAGAGACATAATTAGACCACTGGAAGTTGACAATTGGACAACAGCGAATCCAAATGTGGTGCCAAAAGCGCTAATTTTTTTGCATCCGTACTTATCTAGGAGTCGGATGCAGTTTATCGAGGTAAAACAAAACTGAATCAACTTCCCGGACTCTATACAGATTACAAAGGTGGAGACGTTTGGATGAGGCACATTAGAGTGGATAAATCACCCGAACCTGACAAGGTGTTCCTTCGGACCTCGCGAAAGGAAAACCTTGCAGGAACCCTAGCAGAGATATTTACGTCATTCTTAAACAAGGTAACTGGAGGATAGCAAATGTTGTTCCGTTTGTTTAAAAATGCTCTAAAAATAATCTATAATTTTATTGTCTTTTGAGCCTGACATCATTAGTGGGAAAGTTGCTGGAAGGTATTTTAATGGGCCGGATACATGAGTTTCTTTTTAGATATTGACTGATTAACGATAGACCACATAGCTTCGTTTGTGGCAAATCGTGTCAAAGAAGTTACCAGGAATGTTGTTGAAGAAAAAATATAGGCTGCTGTCGACGTGGTATTTTGCAAGACATTTGACAGTTTCCCGCAATGTTGAGTCATTCTGCTATGAAAATGAGGTAGTAAATTTATGAGACATTTGCTTTGTGAAAGGAACCAGAGATTGGTAGCAGTTGGTTGCCTCTCTAACTGGATACCTGTGAAAAGCAGAGAACTGCACAGACCGGTGCTGGTTCCTTTGCTGTTTACATCTGTATCAACGATCTGGATGATAATGTGCTAAGTTGCATCAGGAAATTTGTGGATGCTGCCAAGACAGGGAGAATGATATACAGAGAGGAATAGTATCATGGTGTGTGGTCGAATATAGAGCAGCTGGGAGCAAATTGGTTAAGGGTAATACTGCCGTAAAGAAAGCCGTTGGCATATTATCCGTCATAAATCAAAGTACATAATACAGGTGATAAAATGTCATCTTCAGGTTGGATAAGATATGGCTGAGGCCACACATGAATTATTATGAAGTATGGTAAACTTCCTACAGGGAATGTGTACGTAAATACGTTGAAAAGGGTGCAGAGAAAATTTACAAGAACTTTGGCCCGACAGGTGGACCTGAGATACAAGGAAATCGATCATGAGTTTTGACTTCAATCCCTGATGCATAGAAAATTAAAATTAGACTGCTTTCATTACTCTCTATATCTACACCCATCTTAATTTTATATACCTCTGTCGCTTCTTTCTTCTATGCTCCAGGGAATAAAGTCCTAACCAATGCAACCTTTCTCAGTAGCTCAGTTTCTCAAGTCCCGGCAACATCCTTGTAAACCTTTTCTGCACTCTTTCAACCTTAGTAATATGCTTCCTGTAATTTGGTGACCAAAACTGCAAACAATTCTCTAAACCTGGCCTTACCAATGCATTATACAACCTCACCATAACATTCCAACTCTCATACTCAATACTTTGAATTATAAAGGCCTTTGAGATAAGGTTGGAAGCTCTCTTTACGACCCTATTTATCTGTGACACCACTTTTAGGGAACTTTGTATCTGTATTCCCCGGTCCCTCTGTTCTACAGCACTCCTCAGTGCCCTACCATTTACCTTGTATTTTCTACTTTGGTTTGTCCTTCAAAAGTGCCATACCTCACACTGGTCTGTATTAAACTTCATCTGCCATTTTTCAGCCCATTTTTCCAGTTGGTCCAAATCCCTCTGCAATCTTTGAAATTCTTCCTCACTCTCCAGTACACCTTCAATCTTTGTATCATCAGCAAAGGATACTTTAGATGTGTGGGTATGGAGGGCTATGCCGACTGAAGTAGGCAATTTAAATATCTCGGCCGAAGGGCCGGTTTCTGTGCTGTTCTTTCCTAAGGGACCATGTCTACCTGACCACTGATTCATAACACAGAAACAGGTTGATTATATCGAAATCCGAAATGACTATAGTTTGATTTATTCACCGAGAATATTCTAACAGCGTGGATAATTTTGTAGGATGTCAGCAGGTCCCGCAACAACAACAAAACGAATAACATACAGAGGTTTCGTGCCGTCACACTTTAGTGCAACTGGAATGTGAGGGTTGTTTTTCTGTGAGAATCTGATCTAAGAGTCTGTCTACAAGCAGTCACATTCCTCAGAATAAGGAGTGTACGTTCTGTTAAAATGAAATCGAACTGGTTCGACATTCCAATGTGACCAAAGTAATTTAAATTATGCTTAGCGACAGGTAAGGTACCGGAGGATTTGAGTTCGCTTACGAAAGGCTCAGAGACTCAGCCAAGTAATTACAAGCCAGTGCTCCTGACATCAGTGGTGGGAAAGTTATTTGAAAGACCGAATTTGTGAGAATTTCAACAAACAGAATGGATTGGGTATAACTTTGTGTATTCATGGCAATCTTATAGAGTGTTTCGAAGAGGTTACGAATAATACTATTCAGAACTTTGATGAAAGCAAGGCAGGGTACATTGTTTAATTGTACTTTATCAAGATATTCAACAAGTTGCCGCGTGGGAAGTTTGTCAACAAAATCCTCGTTATTCAAGATGAGGTGGTAAATTGGAGTGGACATTGAAATTGTGGGAGATGGTGGATAGTGCTATTGACTGGTTGCCTCCCTGACTAGAGGCCCGTGTATAGTGGAGTGCCAGATGGATCGGTGTTGGATGCATTATCTGTTACCAATAGGAATGCTCTGGATGATCATGTAATTAATTGGATCTGTAGATTTGCCGATGACACTAAAATTGGAGGTGTAGCCAACAGCCAGGAAGTCCATCAGAACTTTCAGCAGGATCTGTTCTAGGTGGGAAAATCTGCTAAAAATAGCAGAAGTAAAATTAATGCAGGCAAATGTAGGGTATTGCACTTCGGTTCGACCAACTAAGGTAGGTCTCACACATTAGAAATTAGGGCACTGAGGTGTGTCGTAAAGCGAAGTGATTTAGGATTACAGGTTCAGAATTAATCGAAAATTGAGGCATAGGTATATAGGGTGGTAAGATAAGCTTTTGGCACACTGGCCTTCATAAGTCAAATTATTGAGTATAGGAGATGGGATGTTATGCTGAAGTCATATTACACATTGGCGTGGCCTAATTTAGAATATTGTGTGCAGTTTTGTTCACCTACCTACAGGAAACATGCAACTATGGTTAAAATAGCACAGTGAAATTTAAAAGGATTTTGGCGGGATTGGAGTACCTGGGTAAAACAGAAAGTTGGAATAGATTAGTTTTTTATTCCTTGTAAAGAATAAGATCTAAAGGAGATTTGATACAGGTATACTAAATTGTGAACGGTGTAGGTAGGGTAAATGGAATAGAGGAGTGGAGAGAGAGGTATCGATGAGGGCGAGAGAGGGGATTAAAGAGAGGGAAGACAATGGAGCGAGAGGGAGAGAGAAATTATAGAGGGGTATGCAGCCGTTGAAAGAGGGGTGCAGGACAAGAGTTGGAGTGCGACAGGATAGTGTGAGGGGCTCAAGCAGGGAGCGAAAGCGAGGGATACGTGCAAGAGTGTGCTAACGAAGCTTACGGAGTGGCAGAGTCGGGGAGATGGTATGCAGATGGAGAAAACAAGCGTGATGACTGTTTTAATCATCTTCTCCCTCTCCTGCCCTTCTCTTTTCACACTGCACCTTACCTAGACTCTGACTGCTGTCCCCTCTTCACTCGCCGTTCCCCAGGACAAGGATGGTGATGATCGACGCTGACCAGTCCGAAGGCTTGGCCCTCAACACCAGTTTGTCCAGAAAGCCAGCCAGCTACTCATCTTCCCTTTGATGCGGCCTGGTTATGACACCTTTCCAGCTCTATGGCCTGTAAGGGTCAGTGATCCATTCCATCCCGGGTGCCATTTTAAAACCACGCGTCACTTCTACCCTGCCAACCATTTTAAATTGGAATATCAATCCTTTCCCGACTCCCATTTGTAATCAGGACACAATTCCTTCCCTGGTGATCATTTTCAATTAGTACGTCATTCCATCCCAGTCGGACATTTTAACGTAGGTGCAAGTCAGTGAAGAGAATTCTTCAGAATGAAAGCAGAAGTGTCATCGAAGGCCTTCTGTTGCCTTAGCAGACAAGTTGAAGGAGAATCCTAACGGATGCTACAGGTATGTTCAGAGCAAAGGGATTTCAGGGTCAGAATGGGTTCTCTGGAATATCACAATGAGAGTATAGCCAACCCATATGTGGAGACAAAACGGATGATTATTTTTTGTACATCTGTATTTACTCAGCAAACAGAGACAGAGTCTATAGAAACACCGTTTTCACAGAATCTATACAGATTACAGAGAAGGATGTGTCTACTGTCCTCTGGCTAATTCCCTGGGCCTGGAGAGGTGTTCACTAGGACACTACGGGAGAAAGAAGTTGTCGGATCCCTAGCAGAGATGTTTAAATCATCCTCAGGCCAGAGGGCTGAATGATAGCCAATGCTGTTCAGCTGTTTAAGAGCGGCTTTAAAATAATCCAAGAAATTATAGGCCTCTGAGCTTGACATCAGTAGAGAGAAGGTTATTGGGAGGTATTCTAGCGGACCAGAACTATGAGTGTTTGGATAGATAATGGCTGATTAAGGGTACTCAGCAATTCTTCGTAAGTGGTAAGTCGTGTCAAGGAAGGTACCAGGAGTGTGGATGAGGGCACGGCAGTGGATGTTGTATACATGGATCTTAGCAAGGCATTTGACAAGGTCCTTCATGGAAGATTTGGTCTGTCGGCTTTGAAAATGAGGTAGTAAATTTGATGAGACCATTGGTTTGAGGATGAAGCCAGAAAGTGGTAACAGATGGTTGCCTCACTGATTGGAGACCTATGAGTAAGGGCGTACTGCAGGGATTTGGAAATTTTAAACACTATGCGGAATAGATTTACTGAAATGCTACTTAATTAAGAGAAAAAAAGAATATGAGGAAACGATAAGGGATCTCTGGTTTCTGCCTCTGGAGAGGACTATGATAAATTTCTTGATAGAAGACTATAAGGTAATAGGAGGTATTGAGAGATTGGACAACCAGAGATGATCGAGGCTAATAGGAGACACGTGAGTGGAAGAAAAAAAGTAAAGGGTTAAACGGAGGTTATAACCTGAAAAAAGACCAAATTGTGCTAATAGCTCTAAAACAGCAGGGATGGATTTTTGGGGATTAGAAATACATAAAAGTAAGTCATCTGCATAGAGTGATATTTTATGGGACTTTAAGCCCCGAGTTATCCTAGTAATATTTGGATATTCTTGAATGGCAATTGCAAGAGGTTCTAAGGCAATATCAAATAATAAAGGACTAAGAGGACACCCTTGTCGAGTACCTCGAAAAAGAGGGGAAAAAGGTGAGCTTAAAGAGTTAGTACGGACCGAAGCCACAGGAGAATGATATAACAATTTAATCCAGGATATCAATTTCGAGCTAAAATTAAACATTTCAAGCACCTTAAATAAATAAGGCCATTCTACTCTATCAAAAGCTTTCTCAGCATCTAAAGAGATAACACATTCATGAACATTTTGTGAGGGGGTATAAACAATATGTAACAGTGTGCGAATGTTATAAAACGAGTAACGACCTTTAATAAAACCCGTTTGGTCTTCCAAAATAATAAAAGGAAGTATTTTTTCTAATCTATTTGCTAATAACTTAGAAAAAACTTTAGAATCAATATTTAATAAAGATATTGGTCTATAAGTTGCACATTGAGCAGGATCTTTATCCTTCTTTAATATTAGAGAGATTGACGCTCTATTGAACGATTCAGGAAGTTTACCAAGTTTTAATGAAGCCTCAAAAACCCTACAGAGCCAAGGGATTAATGAAGGTGCGAAATATTTATAAAATTCTACAGTAAACCAATCAGGGCCAGGAGCTTTCCCCAAATTCATAGAGAAAATAACATTCTTAATCTCATCCGTGGTAATTCCATAGAAGACATATCCTGTGAAATCTCAGGGAAGTCTAGATTATCTAAAAAATCATTCATATATTTAGAATCTCGAGGAGACTCTGATTGATATAAGGAAGAATAAAAATCACAGTAAGTTTGATTAATCCCCACATGGTCAAGTATCAATCGGTCATTTTGGTTATAAATCTGATTAATTTGAGATTTAGCATAATTAGACTTCAATTGATTAGCCAACAGTTTGCCAATTTTGTCACTGTGTACATAAAATTCACTTCGTTTTCTTGAATTGGTTTACAATCGAGGACGAAAGTAATAAACTGTGTTCCATTTGAAGTTCAGTGCTTTGTTTATATAACTCCTCAGAAGGAGCCATAACATATTTCTTATCAATTTCCTTAATCTTGTCCACGATTACCAACTCCTCCTGCTTCAGCTTCTTCCTCAAAGCAGCAGAATACGAGATAATCTGACCACGAATATAAGCTTTAAAAGTATCCCAAAGAATGTTCACAGAAATATCCTCTGTATAGTTAATTGTAAAAAAAAGATCAATCTGTTCACTCATAAAGTTAACAAAGTCCGAGTCCTGAAGCAACAACGAATTAAAACGCCACTGTCTATTATTTTGTGTATTGGCCTGAATTTTAATAGAAAGCTTAAGTGGAGCATGATCCGAAATGGTTATAGAGTCAGAATCACATTTAATCACTGCAGAAATAAGACGAGAATCAATAAAGAAATAATCAATTCTTGAATAAGAACGGTGAACATGTGAGAAAAAAGAAACATCTTTTTCCTGAGGATGCAAAAAACGCCAAATATCCGTCGACCCAGAATAAGAAAGGAATGAATCAATCAAAGTTGCAGATTTATTAGGTAAAGTCCGTACAGGAGCCGAACGGTCCAAAGCTGGAGATAAACAGGTATTAAGTTGAGGGGAAGAAAGAATCAAAAGGAGAGTGGAGGGGTAAGCAGGGCGGCCGGAAAAGGCATAGTGTTTATAGAAGCTGGAGAATGGGAAGCTCAAGTTCTTCGAGTGTGTGGGAGGAATAGGGGATAGTGGAGAGATGGACTGAGAAGAAAAAAGTAGTGTTAAAGAGAGAGGGAAAGGGTGAGAGACAGAGGCTGGAAGGGAGACAGCACGTTTGAGTGAGAGGGAGAGCGCGAGGGATGCGGGAAAGGCTCAGAAATAAATCATGGAATCCTAGGCCGGTGCTCCTGACATCAGTAGTGGGAACGCTTTGGAGCACCGTATGTATGAGTATTTTAATAGACAGGACAGTCTAGAGATAGTCAGCATGGTTTTGTGTATCCCACGACATGCTATAGAGTTTCTTGAAGAAGTAACGAAGAATGTTTCCAAGAGAGTTCATGAAGGCACTGCAGAGGATGATACCTAAATGGACATTTTCAAGAGATTTTATCAAAGATCCGCATCGGAATTTTGTCAAGAAAATCCACGAGCTTTGCATTCAAGATGAAGTAGTACATTGGAGTAAACATTGGCGTAGTAGCAGGAGGCAGAGAGTGGTGGCAGATGGTTGCCTTTCTCAGTAGAGGCCTGTGACTGTTGGAGAGCAGCACGTTTCGGTGCTGGGCACGGTAGCACTGAGGCCATGTCCATGTTGCTGGAGCAACAAATTTTGTTCCGTGTGGTTAACCTCAGACATGATGGTATGAGCATGAATATCTCGAACTTCCTGTAACGACCCCTTCCATTTCACTATTCCCCATTCTCATTTCCCTTATTCACTTTTTCTGCTTACGTTCAAACCCAACTGCTGGCGGTGCCAAAAATCGGAAATAAAGCGCATCTCGTCTGGAGATTCACAGACGGCCAGAGATGATTCTGATTTTTATTCAATTACTGCTACAAAGAGAAATTAGTAAATCTCTGTTATTATTTGTCAGCCCACTGTCAAATCCAAGCTATTGGATTTAGGATTGAAAGCGGAGGCTAATATGTTCTCGATCAGTCAGAACTTCACATTTAATTGTTGAGCATAGTGCGATTAATGTACACAGCAGCAAATACATCAGTGTAAGAATTGTGCCATATGGCATAAAAGAGCACGTGGATTTACAATATTTTCGCCATTAGTGAGACGGGTGTAGTAGGAGCAGGACTGGCAGCTCAGGATTCCACCGCTCCACTGTCAAAATGAAGCAGAGGGGGAAAGAATAAATGAGGAGGGGTGGCGTTACTAGTTAAGGAAGATGTCACATCAGGCTGGACTGGTGCAAGGCTGTAATAAGTAAGGTATGCCCATGCTGAATGTACTTTAGCTTTGGAGCGATGGTGTATGATACGTGTATTACAGGCCATTACAGCCCATCCTACAGACCGAGGGATTTAGAGGAACAAATTTGATGAGAAGTTGCAGAGAATTCCAGGAAACATCAGTTTGTTATGGAAGCTGACTGTTTATTCTTTTCTAGAGATGCTGCCTGTCATGTTGACTTCCTTCAGCATTTTGTGCGTTGGTCTGGATTTATAACACATGTAAGATCTCTAGTCTTTAAGTATTTGCGACATTGCCAGAATCTGTATTTGAATTGAGTAAGATCACGTTATTTCTTTTTTTTCTTTGCTTCTGCTCTTCGTCCGATCTTTCAGGAAACGTTTTATTTATTGGTGCTTATTTTATAAAATTTCCAACTGTATTACAAAATAATATCTCCAGAGAAACAACACCAATTGCATTCTAACAAATTGTAATCAACTGTCGTCACGATAACTGCACGATAGATGCACACTTAAGGTAAAAGCGGATGAACGGGGTGAGCAGTGATTCTGGATTTGAGCTTGTCAGCACAGCTGCAGAACAGTAACATCTGGAGTAATTATGCCCCTTGGTTCTTCGCTCTATCGCTCAGGGCCGCAATGCCATCACAGCCTATGTCGACAACAACCAAAACGAGTAATGTGCAGAATAGAGGGCTGTAGTTTCTTGATCCGATCGATATCAGCTATTACCTGATTGCAACGATCAGTAAAGGCGTTGGATAAATTTCCATCTGAAGCTTGTACATAGAGGAGAAATTTAAAATGTGGATGCCGGAGAAATGTATTTCAGTGCATGACCAGTTTTCGCCCTGACGTCCTCACGTTGCTCACTTGAGACTGCACAAGCGACAACATTATCGGCCGGATGAGTGAAGACGCCATCATCCTGGCCAGCAGTGTATATTAATTTTAGCTCAGTGATGGTTCAAGCGAAGCAGTGTTAACATCGGCGTGGTCAGTGACGTGTTAGTAAAAGCGCAGACTATGCTGTTTACTAAAAGGAAGTGTATCTTTGAACAATAAGCCAGGCCCATATTTCTTTGGGTCTGGAACATTACAGTCAAACTGTCTGCTTCATTTCTGCTATCGTCCAATCCCAAACCAGGTCTTAACTCTGCAGTAGCTGAGACAAATGACCACGAGTGCGCTAAGTGGAGATTCACATCGGCCTGTCTTTCATATTACTGCCCATCTGCAGAGACAGCTTTAGCCTGTTCCTTGCAATGTTGGGTCTCATTCGAGCATTATTTACAAAATATTACGAAACCTGTTCGAAGAAATGTCCTGTTTTTATCGCACACAAACATACATCTTACGTATTTTGTAACTCTGCACGTGCCGAACAATAACATTTTAACCACATCTCATTTGACAGTAATTAATCTGTTCAATAATGTGCAATAATTCTCCCTTGTTGTTCCACACGGTCTGGTTAAAGCAAACAAAACAAAACATAATCTCTGCATTCAGCACGTTTCCTAAATGTGTAAGTATGTCAAACGCATGTTTACATGTATACGGAGATTTTCACAATTAGAGTGACTATTTTATTCCTGGTGTAGGACATCAGAGAAAAAACATATCTGTCCTGTGAACATGTTAGACCGTGAGGCAGAGGAACCGGATTAGACCCCCTGTCCTATCGACTCTGCTCCGCCATTTACTTATGGTTGACCCTTTTTTCCTCCTCTTCAACCCGAGTTCCCGGCCTTCGCCCATAATCCTTCATGTCATGCCAATCGAGAACCTACCAATCCCTGACTTAAATAAACCCAACGACGAAGAAGTCTCGCTTTTCCTATGTTCACCGCTAGTTTGCCTTATCGGAACCTGCTGCATATAGGCTGAACCAAATTTCATTTAGATATGTAAAAAAACAAAATATGCCGATGACTTGGAATGTGAACACGGCCCAATGTGATGATAAAAAAATAAAAGGATGTACAGGAATATTGTTATGGTTTTATGGGCTCATGGTCTGACATGTGGTTTTCGCTGCGTCCACCGTGAGACTGTACAGACAATGAACTTACCAGTACACTGAATAAGCAGTGGCATTCTCTGTGTGAGGGATTGTGGGACCGAATGAGGTCTGATAATAACATTACGGTGCCAGGGCTGCAGGGTGATCATTTCTCCCTAACTGCCGTGTCACTCCAGATTTCTGTCCGGAAATAATAATAAAAGCCCAGCGCCAATACCATTATGTTCCACTGTTATTTTGGTCACTCGTTGGTAAATATTTCCTCTGAAAATTTGAGCAGATATAAGCAAGTCCATAACGATACGTTGAACTGAAAAAACTGTCCACGACACTTCACAAGTCTCTCGCTGTGCAGGGCGCTATAAATATAATTGATAATTGCATATTTGAAGCATTGATTCTGCGGTATGTAAGCGGTGGCATCTTTATTTGTCGCAGAAGAGCGCGCACTGAGAAGAAAATATATGATCAATATTTTCTGACATCCAGTGACAGTGTGCTCGGTGATGACTGGTCATTATCTATGACAGTGTGATTGTGCTGAGGAACATTTTTATAAAGAGGGATTTAACACCCTAAGAAAGGTTTCACTGCTAACGTAGTGGCTTTTCTGTAGAAGCAGTCTTTGGTTGAAATTTAGAGATTTCGGATGCTTTGGAATGTGAACCGTCCAACCGGGGTGGGTGGGTTCTGTTGTGTTCTGACGTCGGAATGAGCTGGGGCCTTTTGTCCAGTGGGAGACGAAGTGAGAAGACACTGGGGAGAACAAATCCTCGGGTAGGACCCGGTGGGAGACCCGTTTGTTCGAAATGGTTTGCGAGCGAATATCGGAAGATGCTGTGTGCTTCCACGCAAAGCGAGGGCCCCAGAGCGTGAGTTCAGGATGAGATCCAACTTGTGCACATTTGGCTGGTTAATTACAGTGGGCCGATTTCCTTTATTTCTTTCTATGCCTGAATGACTCTTCAGTTAATTAACATTCATAAAGATAATTCCTTTAATCGTATGCAGTGTGTTGTCTGTTATAACGTGACGCTGAGTTATAAAAGGGTAGTAAATTACACAACACACACAGAAAGCGGAGTTTGGGGTGACAGAACCATTTGAATCTCACGGGTCAGGCGGGAGCAGTGAGTGTATTTCCTGGAATCACGCAGACTCGGAAATCAGGATATTTCAGGGATATCGTTATAGCTTTATGAGGCTATGGTCTGACGTGTAGTTTTCACTGCGTCCTCCGTGAGACTGGACAGACAATGAACTTACCAGGACACTGAATAAGCAGTGGTATTCTCTGTATGAGAGGTTGTGGGACCGAATGAGCTCTGATAATAACATTACGGTGCCTGGGCTGCTGTTCGGGGCTGAGAAATTAGGGGCGTTTGTGAGGCGCGTGAGTGAAAGTAAAATAGAGGACTAAGGTCAGGGAATCATTAGGTTGATCTTGGAGTAGGTTCCAAGGAAGGTGGTTTCAATTGAACTGAAAAGGGACTGATATCCGAGCGGGAAGGTTTCCTACGGCTGCTGGCAGGGGTGGGGCGGGGTGCACAGGTGAGGGTTAAACTAGACCTGACACTGGATGGGAAGAGCACTGCCCCAGAACAGGGAGTGGAGGGGTTGTGGAGACAGATGTTGTAAAAACCACACACAAAGTCAGGAATGAAAAGGTCCAGCATGGGCCGACTGGTGATCTTACCTGAAGATATTTCAATGCACGAAGCATTGTATGGAAGGCAAATGAGCACAGGGCCGGAATAGGAAAGTGGAATTACTATACTTTAGCCATGAGTGAGACGCTTACGGTAGAAGCACGACTGCCAGCTCAGTATTTCGCCGCCCCGTTGTTTAACACGAAAGAGTGGGGGGGGGGCGGTGTTGGGGGGCGGGGGCGTATTAAATGAGGAGTGGTGGGTTACTAGTGAAGGAAAATATCATAGTCATGCCGGACTGGAGAACTCAGCTGGTAAGACGCTCTATGTACAACGTAGTAAGAAGAAAGGTATGCCCTTTGGAGCGATGGTGCACGATGGGTGTGTTACAGGGCACTAAACACCATCAAACAGTCCGATAGAATTAGAGAGTCACATTTGAAGAGAAATGGCCGAAAACCTCACGAAACATAAGGTTGTAATAACAGCTGGTTTGAACTTTCCAAGTTTTAACTGGGAAACTGGGAACCCATGGTGTGAAAGGAATAGATGGAATAGAGGTTGTGAATAGATGTTCTGGATAGTTTCTTAAACAGTAGATAAAAACCTGAAATGACGAAGACTGCGATTCTTGATCTTCTCTGAGGGAACGGGAGAGGACCGGTGGCAGAAGGTTGCCTCGGGGATCACTTTGCTTCCACTAGTCCGCAGGCCATTAGTTTGAAATTAAACAGGCAAAAGCAGGCCTGGTTCTCGGGCTGCGATTTTAGATTGGAGACAGAAAGAATCTTGTTGGTATCAGAGAGGATTTTGCAAGTGTCCTCTGGGACATTCTATGGTAAGTGGAAGGTCTTCAAAAGTGAAATTTCGAGAGCGCAAAGTTTGCACGGGCCCGTCAGAATAAATGGTAAACATAACAGTGCCGGTAACCTGGAATTTCAAGTGATATGGAGGCCCAAGTGAAGAAAGGAAATGAGGTGAATTGCAGGTTCAGTAATGTGTTTATGGGGTGTAGGAAATGCAAGAGAGCGTTTATCAAAGAGAGGAGGAGGGTGAGAGAATGATATGACTTTGTCCGAGTTGAATCGAAAGGAATGCTGCACATATCTTAAGAGCAAAAGGATTTCAAGAAACGTAATTAGTCTTCTGGAACTGGGACCATAGCTAATTCACATGTGGTGCCAAATGAGCTGATGTTTTGCATCTGTATTTATCCAGGAAACCGATACAGTCTATTGAGGAAAGCAACATTGAATCATCTTCGTGGACTCTACAGAGATTGCCGAGGAGAAGGCCTTTGCTGTCTTCAGGCAGATTAGAGTGGATAAATCCCCAGAACCGGTCAAGGTGTTCTTTCGGGCCCAGCGAAAGGATGAACTTGCAGTAAGTCTAGCAGAGATATATACATCATTCTTAAACCAGGCATAGCCAATGTTGTTCCTTTGTATAAGAAAGGCTCTAAAAATAATCCATGAAATAATAGTCTTGTGAGCCGGACATCATTCGTGGGAAGGTTGTTGGAAGGTAGATTAACGGGCGGAATATATGATTTTCCTTTTAGATATGCACTGATTAACGATAGTCCGCATGGCTTCATTAGTGGTAAATCGTGTCAAAGATCTTACCTGGAATGTTGATGAAGAAAAAATATAAGGTGCTGTCGACATGGAATTTTTCAAGACATTTGATCGTTTCCGGTAAGGTTCAGTCTCTCCGCTCTGAAAATCAGGTAGTAAATTTATGAGCCACTTTCTTTGTGAAAGTAACCACGGAATGGTAGCAGATGGTTGCCTCTCTAACTGGATACCTGTGAGTAGCGGAGTTCTACAGAGACCGGCGCTGGTTCCTTTGACGTTTACATCTGTATTAACGATCTGGATGATGATGTGCCTCAGACAGAATCAGTAATTTAAATCACACACATCCAAGTTTCTGGTGAACTTTGACGTGTGTTGCTAGAATTTCCAGCATCTGCAGAATTTCTCGTGTCAGGAATTTAATTGTTGATCATGGTGCGAGTAATGTACTCAGCTGCAGATACCTCAATGTAAGAAGTATTGTATTGAAAGGCGGATGAGACCATGGCATGAATGAGCACGTGGATTTACTATATTATCGCCATTAGTGGGATGGTTGCAGTATGAGCAGGACTGGCAGCGCAGTATTCCACCGCTCCGCTGTTTAAGATGAAGCAGAGGGGGAAGGAATAAATGAGGAGGGATGGCGTTACTAGTTAAGGAAGATGTCACATCAGGGTGGATTAGAGAACTCACCTAGTGAGGCGTTCAATGTGGAACGTCGTAATAAGACAGGTCCGGCCGTGTTAAAGGGGCTTTGGCTTTGGAGCGATGAAGTATGATAGATGTATTACACGGCATCACAGCCCAGACAAGTGTCCGTGGGAGTTAGAGGAACAAATGTGAAGAGAAATTGCTCAGAATTTCAGCAAACGTCAGTTTGTTATAGGAGCTAGGCTTAAATTTCCAGGTTTTGACTGGTACTCCCAAACAGTAAAAGGACAAGATGGAATAGACGTTGTCATCTATTTTCTGGAATGTTTTCTTAATCAGTACATAAAAGTCCCAAGTGCGGGAGTGTGCGATATTGATTTGCATTTAGGGAAGGAGGGAGGCCAGGTGGCACCATTTTGTACAGGGGAACACGTTGCATCCAGTAGTCCGAAGGAAATTAGCTTTCAAGTAAATGTGCAAAAGAAAAACAGATCGGGTCCGCAGTTTGCGTGCTTAAACCAGCGGACCCGAGGAGAGCCCAGCGTTCTTCCGTTGCTTAAGATAGGCTCTAAATTAATCTGTGAAATTTCAGCCCTCTGAGCATGCTATCAGTCGTGGGAAAGTTATTAAATATATTGTAAGGGACCAAAGAATTTAATTGTATCGGCTGCGGCCCCACCAATTTCCCCACTTACCTCCCACGGTTTTTTGACCTATTCCTAATCGGAGTCTACAATTCGCCTAAGAAACAGAAAGAAACATTTCCAAGCTTTATGAAATATCATGTAGGCTCATATTTTATTAATTACACAGTAATTGTCGAATTTATATTCTGAGCAGTATTTGAGCTCCCCGAAATTGCATAGTTGGCAATAAACTGCACTGGGCCTCAGAGAATCCGATGAGATTCGAGCAGCGATGGTGTTCTGTGGATTCAGCTTGGGAGAAGCAACCGGTCAGATGGAGTCCAATGTTAGAAAGGAGGTCACTCACCTCGGTCGAAGAGGCGGTAATGGTGAAGAGCTGACGTGCTGAGGGAGATTTTGAAATGTTGTAGGCAGTGAAGAAGGTCGAAGGTACAATGTATATAATCCAAGCGTTATTGGGTATACGACTGGAAATAACTTTGCAGGATTATTTCTGACATTACTGAGATTGCATAGTTTTTCGAACATTGCATAAATCAATACATTGAGCACAGGAAATGGGATTTTTGTTGGTGTGGTATAAGGCATTGCTGAGGCTGAATTTGGAGTATTGTGTGTAGTTTTGGTCGCCTACCTACAGGAAAGGATACAGAGTAAGAGTACAGAGAAAAACTACCAAGAGGTTGCCTGGTATGGATGACCTGACTGATAAGATAACCTTTCAGAGTATTGGACTTCATTCCTTGGAACTTGGAGCACTGAGCGAAGCTTTGAGAGTGGTGCACAAAATTATGGGTGTATAGATATAACTATATAAACATACAACAATTACAGCACGGAAACAGACCATGTCGGCCTTTCTAGTCCGTGCCGAACTCTTACTCTCACCTAGTCCCACCGACCTGCACTCAGCCTATAACCCTCCATTCCTTTCCTGTCCATTATCTATACAATTTAACTTGAAATGACATCATCGAATCTGCCTCAACCACTTCTGCTGGAAGTTCGTTCCAAACAGCTACCACGCTCTGAGTAAAGACGTTCCCCCTTATGTTACCTCTGAACTTCTGCCCTTTAAATAACAAATCTTGTTTGAATTGCCCCCACTCTCATTGGAAAAAGCCTATCCACTTCAACTCTATTTACCCCCCTCATAATTTTAAATGCCTCTATCAAGACCTCCCTCAACCTTCTACGCTCCAAAGAATAAAGACCCAACTTGTTCAACTTCTCTCTGTAACTTAGGTGATGAAACCCAGGTAACATTCTAGTAAATCTTCTCTGTACTCTCTCTATTTTCTTGACATGTTTCCTATAATTCGGTGACCAGAACTGTACACAATCCTCGAAATTTGGCCTTACCAATGCGTTGTACAATTTCAACATTACAACCCAACTCCTATACTTAATGCTCTGATTTATAAAGGCCAGCATACCAAAAGCTTTCTTCACCACCCTCTCCACATGAGATTCTACCTTCAGGGAAGTATACACCATCATTCCTAGATCCCCCTGTTATACTGCATTCTTCAATGCCCTATCATTTACCGTGTATGTCCTATTTTGATTAGTCCTACCAAAATGTAGCACCTCACAATTATCAGCATTAAACTGTGTCTGTCATTTTTCAGCCCACTCTTCCAACTGGCCTAAATCTGTCTGCAAGCTTTGAAACACAACTTCATTTTCCGCAGCTCCACCTATCTTAGTATCATCTGCATACTTACTAATCCAATTTACTACCACATCATCCAGATCATTAATGTATACGACTAACAACGTTGTACCCAGTACAGATCCCTGAGGCACACCCCTCATCACCGGACTCCAATCTGACAAACAGTTATTCACCACTACAGTCTGGCGTCTCCCATTCAGAAATTGCTGAATCCATTTTACTACTTCAATATAAATACCTAATGAGTGAACCTTCCCAGCTAACAGTCCACGTGGAACCTTGTCGAAAGCCTTACTGAAGTCCATATAGACAACATCCACTGCTTTACCCTCGTCAACTTTCCTAGCAACGTCTTCAAAAAAATAATAAAAAAAAATTATCAAACATGACCTTCCACGTACAAATCCATGTTGTCTACTCCTAATCAGACGTTTTCTATCCAGATAATTATATATACCATCTCTAAGAATACTTCCATCAATTTACCCACAACTGACGTCAAACTCACAGCCTGATAATTGCTAGGTTTACTCTTAGAACCCTTTTTAAACATATCTTCTTTTATCTTTTCTAATTTCTTTCTTAAGATTCTTTTTATATTCTTTATATTTCTGCAGCACCTCATTTACTCCATGCTGCCTATATTTATTGTAGATAGCTCTCTTTTTCCGAACCGTGTTTCCAATATCCCTTGAAAACCATGGCTGCTCAAACGCTTAACCTTTCCTTTCAACATAACAGGAACATAAAGATTCTGTACCCTGAGAATTGCACCTTTAAATGACCTCCATTACTCTATTACATCCCTCCCATGAAACAATTTGTTCCAATCCACTCCTTCTAAATCCTTTCGCATCTCCTCAGAGTTAGTCTTTCTCCAATCAAAAATATCACCTCTGAATCCAGACCTATCCTTCTCCATAATTATATTGAAACTAATGGCATTGTGATCACTGGACCCGAAGTGCTCCCCAACACAAACCTCCGTCATCTGCCCTATCTCATTCCCTAACAGGAGATTCAACACTTCTCCCTCTCTGGTTGGTACCTCTATGTATGGCTGCAAAAAACAAAAAATCCTGCACACATTTTACAAACTCCAAACCGTCCAGCCCTTTTACAGTACTTTTACAGTATGGGCTTCCCAGTCTATGTTTGGAAAATTAAAATCTCCCACAATCACAAGCTTGTGTTTACTCCAAATATCTACTATCTCCTTACAAATCTGCTAGGGTAAATGCAGGTTGGAATTTTCCACTGAGTTTGGATGCACTAACAATTAGAGTCATATGTTAATGGTGGAAGGTTTAAGGGCAACATGAAGCAGTTTGCAGTTGGAAGGTGGGGCTGAAGCGCCTGTTTCCATATTATACTGATCTACAACTCGCTGACTCATTCATCATTGATTGATAACACAGATATCTGGATTAATGTCCAAATAAATATCATAAGTTAAATTTTTCACAACTGAATTCTCCCAAAATACT
The DNA here is from genome assembly GCF_030028105.1 of Mobula birostris. Taxonomy (NCBI): domain Eukaryota; kingdom Metazoa; phylum Chordata; class Chondrichthyes; order Myliobatiformes; family Myliobatidae; genus Mobula; species Mobula birostris. The sequence goes on from NC_092382.1 coordinate 63,968,219, forward strand.
TTAACAGCGTGCTTATGTTGTGAAGTCCACTCATACTGCCCAACTGTTGATCCCACACACTCCCTCTCGCCGATCATCCATAGATATTGTAATACACAAAATGATGGAGGAACTCAGCAGGTCAGGCAAAGTCTATGGAATTGAATAAAAATTCGACTTTTGGAGCCGAGACGCTTCAGAGAAATTAGAAATGAAGAAGCAACATTGATTGATTAGGAAGGTTTTGGTTGTTGTTCTGTGAGATTCGCAGCTCAGTGTCTCTGTCTAATCAGCTGCCTGGACACGCAAATTTTGTTCTGCTGAAATCAAATCCACCATCACCCTTGTTCAGTTGTGAATACTGAGTCTTTAATACATTAAACCATTTCTACTAAAGAGAAGACTGATGGAACCTTTAACAGTCTAAAGAAGGTTACCAGGGCCCAGAAGCTGCATAGTTATTTTTAACCCTAATCCAATCATCCACAGTTGTTTTAAAACATTTTTTTTTTTTTGCCATTTGAACAAATCAGACCATATCATCCTTAACCTTTGCCACCTTTTAACTGATGTTGATGTGCGTCTGAGAGTGCGATGGGGAGTGCGGGTGAGGGGAAGGAAGAGGCAGAAGGAGAGTGCATGGGTGAGCATGGAGAGGGGATGGGGCACGGTGTGTGTGAAAGGTGCAGATAGGGAAGCTGAAGGTGGATGAATATGTGGGCAAGAAGAGGGATCGAGAGTGTGCAGAGTGGAGAGAGTGAGGAGAGGGGTGAGATAAAGAGATATAGACAGTACAGACAGAGCGAAATTGTGAGAGAGGGGGAATAGGAGGTAGAGTGCACGGGTAAGTGAGAGGTATAGAGCGTAGGATGTGGGAAACTCTCACAAATCAACCAAATAATTATAGGCCACGCTAATATTTTGAAACAACGACTTATATTTCGTCTTCGAAACAAAAGAGTGTAACAAGATTTACAAATAAATGACTCCGAATTGCTTTTACATATACGAAAAACAAAATGGACCAGTGACTCGGAATGTAAACCCGGCCCAATGTGATGACAAAAAATAAAGCGTGAACGTTTATCCCTGACCGCCGGGTCACCTGTGATATCAATCCACAAATAAGTACAAAAGTCCAGGGCGAATAATGTACCATCATGTTTCACTGTTATCTTATTCATTCCTTGGTAAATATATCCTCTGAAATGTTTATCAGGTATAAGCAAGTCCCCATAACGTTATGTTGAAAGGAAATCCGGTCCACATCACTTCAGACATATCCCCCTGTGCAGGGCGCTTTAAATATCATTGATAACAGCACATTTGTGATAGTGATTCTGCAGCATGTCAGTTGTTCCGGTTTTATTTGCTACAAATGGCGAGCACTGAGAATTAAACATATGGCCAATATTTTCTGACAACCAGTGACAGTGTGGTGGGTTATGACTGGGCATTATCACTGGCAGTGTGATGTGCTGACGAGCATTTTTATAAAGATGTGTGTCACGCCCTGGAAGGAGACTTTATTGCTATTGTAATGGTCTATATGGAGAAGTCGTGTTTGTAGAACATAGAACATAGAATAGTACAGGACAGTACAGGCCATTCGGTCCACAATGTTGTGCCGACCCTTAAACCCTGCTTCCCATATAACCCAACACCCCACCTTAAATTCCTCCATGTACCTGTCTAGTAGTCTCTTAAATTTCCCGAGAGTATCTCCTTCCACCACTGACTCAGGCAGTGCCTTCCACGCACCAACCCTCTCTGAGTGAGAAATCTTCCTCTAATATCTCCCTTGAGCTTCCAACCCTTTACCAGAAAGCCATGTCCTCTAGTATTGAGCAGTGCTGCCCTAGGGAAGAGGTGCTGTCTGCCCACTCTATCTGCTCCCCTTAATATCTTGTACACCTCTATCATGTCTCCTCTCATCCTCTTTCTCTCCAAAGTGTAAAGCCCGAGCTCCCTTAATCTATGATCATAATCCATACTCTCTAAACCAGGCAGCATCCTGGTAAATCTCCTCTGTACCCTTTCCAATGCTTCCACATCCTTCCTATAGTGAGGCGACAAGAACTGGACACAGTACTCCAAGTGTGGTCTAATCAGAGTTTTGTAGAGCGGCATCATTAACTCGCAACTCTCAAATGCTATCTCTCGACTTATGAAAGTTAATACCGCATAAGCTTTGTTAACTTCCCTATCTAACTGTAAGGCAACATTCGTTTAGTTTATAGCTGGAGATTTCCGATGCGTCGGAATGTGAGCCGTCCAATGAGCGGGGTGTGCTTTTCTGTTGTGTACTGACGCCGTTGTGAGCCGGGGCCTTTTGTTCGGCGGGAGACGAAGAGAGAAGACGCAGGTAAGAACCAGTGTCGGATAGGACCCGGTGGGAGACCATTTGTTCGAAATGGATTGCGAGCGACGATCGGAAGGTGGTGAGAGCTTCCACGCAGACCGAAGTCCAGCGCGTCAGTGACAGAAAAGTTCAAGATGAACTCCAACGTGTTCACATTTGACTGGTTAATTATAATACGCCCTTTTTCTTTCTTTATTTCATTTCTTTAATGACCCTTTAGTTATGTAACATTAAGTAAATATGATTCCTTTAATCACATGCAGTGTGTTGACTGTTATGTCTTGGCACTGATATACAACAGCGTAGCAAATTACACCGTACCCACACAAACCAGGGTTTGGGGTGGCAGAGCCATCTCACGGGATTGACGGGAGCAGAGTGCGTATTTCGTAGACTTAAACAGACAAAGAAACAGGGTCGGTCAGCAATATTGTTATCGTTTTATGGGTCACGGTTTTATATGTAGTTTAAACTTTGTCCATCGTGAGACTCGAGTAGCAATGGAGTTACCAGTATACTGAGAGACTGTTCTGAATAAGAAGTGGTATTCTCTGTGCGAGAGACCGGGTGACCGAATAAGCTGTGATAATTACATTGCAGTATTGCTGGAACTGGACAAGCAATGACATTTTCTATGTTGCCGGTGGCATGTCAGAGAAAGCACTGATAACACCAGCGAGGTCTGTGATGGCCCTGTAGGACAGTGACAGATTTTCGCATTGCTGTAATGGACCCATTGGAAAGAGGAAAATACGGCACTCATCTCCTCACGACGCACAGAAATCATAAAAGCATCTGTCTCATATCTCTTGTGCTTCTCAATCTATGGTGAAGTATCATTATGTTCTTTGGAAACGTCCTTCTCATTTGAACAATATATCTGTATGAATTATTGTTATTTTAAACGAACATGAAACGCCATAACAGAAAAGGAACAGATATTTTTGGGAGTATTCGACAGACATCTCACCGCCACTACTACTCCACTGCCCCTCGGTGATCATATTGGTTATTGTACCAGAGAAAGTGTCAGACCTGGTGCGAAAACACTCAGAGGATGCTCAATTCCAAAAAAAAAACACTAATAACTCCTTAACGTTTACCTTTGACGCGTAAGGAGATGTGCAGAAGAATGGGAAAATATTGAATTTGGAGGGGGAAGGAACTATGCGATTGCGTAAAATCATGAGATCATAAATTGGGAACAGATGTACGGGGAAATGCACTAAATTAATATAGAGATTGTTAATGGAGAACTTGTATTGGGCTTTTCATAGATTTGACTCAATGGAGGAGGAAAGGAATGATAGGATATGGAGACATGGCTCATAATAAATATGAAAAAACTACTCAAGAGGATGACGGAAGCGCACTTTACGAAGCAAGCGTCAGAGAAGGCTCGAGTAATACAAGGCATCTTGGAAGGGAGCTGGAAATGGACCTAATATTGCGCGAAGGGAATAGCAGAAGGCGTTGCTGAGTAGGATGAAGAAAACAATCAGGAGGTATAGACGCACATGAGAATAGGGAGGACTGATCATGGATAAAACCGGGAACGTGCTGGAGTAACAGGGGAGCAACAGCTGTCAGTAATGACTAATTTGCTTCAGTATTCACACATGGGAGGGGCATTAACCGCTCGGAAAGCCAACTTGTATACTGTTTAAACCAGGGGTAAATAGGTTCTGATTAGACTGGACATCGAAGGGGAAGGGAAGAAGCTGGCAGAATGGAGTTGTGGGAATGGTAAATCAGTCATGATGGAATTTTGGAGCAGAATGGTCCGAATTTTCTAATTCTGCATGAATTAGAGGAGGACTTGGAAGTTTTAAAGACAATGCAGAATAGATTTACCAAGATGCTACTCAGGTAAGAGATCAAGTCTAATGAGGAAACGTTGAGGGTTCTCTGGATTTTGGATTTTGTGCGAAGGAATATGGCAGAATTCATGATAGAAGAGTATAAGGTGTAAGCGGTATTGAGGGATTGTGCAGCAAGACATTATCTTGGGAGTAAGTGGCTAATAGGAGGGACATAACATTAAGATAATCGGAGGAAGTTATAGCGCGCTGTGAGATGTAACCTTTTTTTTCTACACAGAGAATGCTTCGAGCCTGGTGTTCGGTGCTGAGACATTAGCGATATTTCAGACATGCATGAGTGAAAGCAAAATACAGGACTAACCTATGGGAGTCATTATGTTGAACTTGGAGTATGTTCTAAGGAAGGTGGTTTGCACCTGAACTGAAAGGGGACTGATATCCTTGCGGGAACAGGACTGCCCCAGAGCAGAGAGTGGAGAGATTGTAGAGACAGATGTTGTCATGACGATAGTCAAAGTTAGGAATGAAAACGTTCAGCATGGGTCGACAACTGTGCTCAGCTGCAGATATTCCAATACAAAAAGCATTGCATGAAAGCCAGCTGAGCTGAGGGCTCGTGTAACTACTATATTTAACCATTAAGAAGCAAAGGGGACGCATTAAATGAGATTGTAGGGCACGTCATAACACTCATCAGTCCGATTGATTTAGAAGATGACATTTGAAGAGAAATTGTAGAAAATTGCAGGAAACATAGGTTGTGATAACAGCTGATTTTAACTTTCCAATTTTTGACTGCGACTTCCGTAGTGTAAAAAAAAAAACTAGATGGAATATTGGTTGTGAGATATATTGTGGAAAGTTTTTATTTTTTAAGCACCAGATAAAAGTCCCAAATGAACGACTGGACGATACTTGATCTGCATTTAATGAACGAGACAGGGTAGGTGGCAGAAGTTTTTCCAGCGGAACACTTTGTATCCAGTAGTCCGCAGGCCATTAGTTTGAAAGTATCTAAGCCAAAAACAGGCCTTGTTCTTGGATTGCGATTTTAAATTGGACATATTTTAATCTTGCTGTTGTCAGAAACGATTTTGCAAGTGTCGACTGGGACAGGCCATTTTCTGTCAAAGGTGTACGTGGTAGGTGGGAGTTCTTCAAAAGTAAATTTTTGAGACAACAAAGTTTGTACGGACCTGTCACAATAAAGAGTAAACCTAACAGGTGTCGAGAACTTGGAATTTCAAGTGATATGGAGGCTCAAGTGAAGGAAAAGCAAGAGATGAATTACAGGTGCAATGAGGTGTTATCGAGTGCAGGAAATGCAAGAGGACACTTTAGAAAGAGAGCAGAAGATTCAAGAAAGGCTGATTTTGCCCTAGTTCTTTCGTAAGGAATGTTGCACATAGTTTCAGAGCAAAAGGATTTCAAGAGACATAATTAGAGCACTGGAAGGTGAGAATTGGACAATAACGAATCCAAATGAGGTGCTAAAAGCGCTCATTTTTTTGCATCCGTATCTATATAGCAGTCGGATGCAGTTTATCGAGGTAAAACAAAACTGAATCAACTTCCTGGACTCTATACAGATTACAAAGGTGGAGACGTTTGGATGAGGCACATTACAGTGGATAAATCACCCGAACCTGACAAGGTGTTCCTTCGGACCTCGCGAAAGGAAAAACTTGCAGGAACCCTAGCAGAGATATTTACATCATTCTTAAACAAGATAACTGGAGTGTAGCAAATGTTGTTCCGTTTGTTTAAGAATTGCTCTAAAAATAACCTATAATTTTATTGTCTTGTGAGCCTGACATCATTAGTGGGAAAGTTATTGGAACGTATTTTAATGGGCCGGATACATGAGTTTCTTTTTAGATATTGACTGATTAACGATAGACCATATAGCTTCGTTTGTGACAAATCGTGTCAAAGAAGTTACCAGGAATGTTGTTGAAGAAAAAATATAGGCTGCTGTCGACGTGGAATTTTGCAAGACATTTGACAGTTTCCCGCAATGTTGAGTCATTCTGCTATGAAAATGAGGTAGTAAATTTATGAGACATTTGCTTTGTGAAAGGAACCAGAGATTGGTAGCAGTTGGTTGCCTCTCTAACTGGATACCTGTGAAAAGCGGAGAACTGCACAGACCGGTGCTGGTTCCTTTGCTGTTTACATCTGTATCAACGATCTGGATGATAATGTGCTAAATTGCATCAGGAAATTTGTGGATGCTGCCAAGACAGGGAGAATGATAGACAGAGAGGAATAGTGTCATGGTGTGTGGTCGAATATAGAGCAGCTGGGAACAAATTGGTTAAGGGTAATACTGCCGTAAAGAAAGCCGTTGGCATATTATCCGTCATAAATCAAAGTACATAATACAGGTGATAAAATGTCATCTTCAGGTTGGATAAGATATGGCTGAGGCCGCACATGACTTATTATGAAGTATGGTAAACTTCCTACAGGGAATATGTACGTAAATACGTTGAAAAGGGTGCAGAAAAAATTTACAAGGATTTCGGCCCGACAGGTGGACCTGAGATACAAGGAAATCGATCATGAGTTTTGACTTCAATCCCTGATGCGTAGAAAATTAAAATGAGACTGCTTTCATTACTCTCTATATCTACACCCATCTTAATTTTATATACCTCTATCGCTTCTTTCTTCTATGCTCCAGGGAATAAAGTCCTAAGCAATTCAATCTTTCTCAGTTGCTCAGTTTCTCAAGTCCCAGCAACATCCTTGTAAACCTTTTCTGCACTCTTTCAACCTTAGTAATATGCTTCCTGTAATTTGGTGATCAAAACTGCAAACAATACTCTAAACCTGGCCTTAGCAATGCATTATACAACCTCACCATAACATTCCAACTCTCATACTAAATACTTTGAATTATAAAGGCCTTTGAGATAAGGTCGGAAGCTCTCTTTACGACCCTATTTATCTGTGACACCACTTTTAGGGAACTTTGTATCTGTATTCCCCGGTCCCTCTGTTCTACAGCACTCCTCAGTGCCCTACCATTTACCTTGTATTTTCTACTTTGGTTTGCCTTCAAAAGTGCCATACCTCACACTGGTCTGTATTAAACTTCAGCTGCCAGTTTTCAGCCCATTTCTCCAGCTGGTCCAAATCCCTCTTCAAGCTTTAAAATCCTTCCTCATTCTTCACTACACCTTCAATCTTTGTATCATCAGCAAAGGATCCTTTAGATGTGTGGGTATGGAGGGGTATGCCGACTGAAGTAGGCAATTTAAATTTCTCGGCCGAAGGGCCAATTTCTGTGCTGTTCTTTCCTAAGGGACCATGACTACCTGACCACTGATTCATAACACAGAAACAGGTTGATTATATCGAAATCCGAAATGACTATAGTTTGATTTATTCACCGAGAATATTCTAACAGCGTGGATAATTTTGTAGGATGTCAGCAGGTTCCGCAACAACAACAAAACGAATAACTTATAGAGGTTTCGTGCCGTCACACTTTAGTGCAACTGGAATGTGAGGGTTGTTTTTCTGTGAGAATCTGATCTAAGAGTCTGTCTACAAGCAGTCACATTCCTCAGAATAAGGAGTGTACGTTCTGTTAAAATGAAATCGAACTGGTTCGACATTCCAATGTGACCAAAGTAATTTAAATTATGCTTAGCGACAGCTAAGGTACCAGAGGATTTGAGTTCGCTTACGAAAGGCTCAGAGACTCAGCCAAGTAATTACAAGCCAGTGCTCCTGACATCAGTGGTGGGAAAGCTATTTGAAAGACCGAATTTGTGAGAATTTCAATGAACAGAATGGATTGGGTATAACTTTGTGTATTCATGGCAATCTCATAGAGTGTTTCGGAGAGGTTACGAATAATACTATTCGGAACTTTGATGAAAGCAAGGCAGGGTACATTGTTTATCTGTACTTTATCAAGAAATTCAACAAGTTGCCGCGTGGGAAGTTTGTCAACAAAATCCTCGTTATTCAAGATGAGGTGGTAAATTGGAGTGGACATTGAAATTGTGGGAGATGGTGGATAGTGCTATTGAATGGTTGCCTCCCTGACTAGAGGCCCGTGTATAGTGCAGTGCCAGAGGGATCGGTGTTGGATGGATTGTTTGTTATTCATAGGAATGCTCTGGATGATAATGTAATTAATTGGATCTGTAGATTTGCCGATGACACTAAGATTGGAGGTGTAGCCAACAGCCAGGAAGTCCATCAGAACTTTCAGCAGGATCTGTTCTTGGTGGGAAAATCTGCTAAAAATAGCAGAAGTAAAATTAATGCAGGCAAATGTAGGGTATTGCACTTCGGTTCGACCAACTAAGGTAGGTCTCACACAGTAGAAAGTAGGGCACTGAGGTGTGCAGTAAAGCGAAGTGATTTAGGATTACAGGTTCAGAATTAATCAAAAATTGCGGCATAGGTAGATAGGGTCGTAAGATAAGCTTTTGGCACACTGGCCTTCATAAGTCAAATTATTGAGTATAGGAGATGGGATGTTATGCTGAAGTCATATTACACATTGGCGTGGCCTAATTTGGAATATTGGTTGCCGTTTTGTTCACCTGCCTACAGGAATCATGCAACTATGGTTAAAATAGTACAGTGAAATTTAAAAGGATTTTGGCGGGATTGGAGTACCTGGGTAAAACAGAAAGTTGGAATAGATTAGTTTTTTATTCCTTGGAAAGAATAAGATCTAAAGGAGATTTGATAGAGGTATACTAAATTGTGAGCGGTGTAGGTAGGATAAATGGAATAGGGGAGTGGAGAGAGAGCTATCGATGAGGGCGAGAGAGGGGATTAAAGAGAGGGAAGAGAATGGAGCGAGAGGGAGAGAGAAATTATAGAGGGGTATGCAGCCGTTGAAAGAGGGGTACAGGACGAGAGTTGGAGTGCGACAGGATAGTGTGAGGGGCTCGAGCAGGGAGCGAAAGCGAGGGAGACGTGCAAGCGTGTGCTAACGAAGCTTACGGAGCGGCAGAGTCGGGGAGATGGTATGCAGATGGAGAACACAAGTGTGATGACTGTTTTAATCATCTTCTTCCTCTCCTGCCCTTCTCTTTTCACACTGAACCTTACCTAGACTCTGACCGCTCTCCCCTCTCCACTCGCCGTGCCCCAGGACAAGGATGGTGATGATTGACGCTGACCAGTCCGAAGGCTTGGCCCTCAACACCAGTTTGTCCAGAAAGCCAGCCAGCTACTCATCTTCCCTTTGATGCGGCCTGGTTATGACACCTTTCCAGCTCTATGGCCTGTAAGGGTCAGTGCTCCATTCCATCCCGGGTGCCATTTTAAAACCACGTGTCACTTCTACCCTGCTAACCATTTTAAATTGGGATATCAATCCTTTTCCGACTCCCATTTGTAATCAGGACACAATTCCTTCCCTGGTGATCATTTTCAATTAGTACGTCATTCCATCCCAGTCGGACATTTTAACGTAGGTGCAAGTCAGTGAAGAGACTACTTCAGAATGAAAGCAGAAGTGTCATCGAAGGCCTGCTGTTGCCTTAGCAGACAAGTTGAAGGAGGGTCCTAACGGATGCTACAGGTATGTTCAGAGCAACGGGATTTCAGGGTCAGAATGGGTTCTCTGGAATATCACAATGAGAGTATAGCCAATACATATGTGGAGACAAAACGGATGATTATTTTTTGTACATCTGTATTTACTCAGCAAACAGAGACAGAGTCTATAGAAACACCGTTTTCACAGAACCTATACAGATTACAGAGAAGGATGTGCCTGCTGTCCTCAGGCAAATTCCCTGGGCGTGGAGAGGTGTTCACTAGGACACTACGGGAGAAAGAAGTTGCCGGATCACTAGCAGAGATGTTTAAATCATCCTTAGGCCAGAAGGCTGGATGATAGCCAATGCTGTTCAGCTGTTTAAGAGCGACTTTAAAATAATCCAAGAAATTATAGGCCTCTGAGCTTCACATCAGTAGACAGAAGGTTATTGGGAGGTATTCTAGCGGACCAAAAGTATGAGTGTTTGGATAGATAATGTCTGATTAAGGATACTCAGCAATTCTTCGTAAGTGGTAAGTCGTGTCAAGGAAGGTACCAGGAGTGTGGATGAGGGCACGGCAGTGGATGTTGTATACATGGATCTTAGCAAGGCATTTGACAAGGTCCTTCATGGAAGATTTGGTCTCTTGGCTCTGAGAATGAGGTAGTAAATTTGATGAGTCCATTGGTTTGAGGATGAAGCCAGAAAGTGGTAACAGATGGTTGCCTCCCTGATTGGAGACCTATGAGTAAGGGCGCACTGCTGGGATTTGGAAATTTTAAACACTATGCGGAATAGATTTACCGAAATGCTACTTAATTAAGAGAAAAAAAAATATGAGGAAACGATAAGGGATCTCTGGTTTCTGCCTCTGGAGAGGACTATGATAAATTTCTTGATAGAAGACTATAAGGTAATAGGAGGTATTGAGAGATTGGACACCCAGAGATGATCGAGGGCTTAAGTGGTTAAGAGGAGACACGTGAGTGAAAGAAAAACGTAAAGGGTTAAACGGAGAGAATGGTTTTGTTGATCTTGGAGTCGACTGCAAAGAAATGAAGGTACTAGTCGCTTTAGCGGGAAGGTTTACTAGGACTGCTCGAGGTGGGTGGGCGGGAATGGTGGGAGGTGGGAGGGTAAAAGTAGACATTGAAATGATGGGAACAAGACTACCGCGGAACAGAGAGTGGAGAAGTTGTGGAGACAGAAGCTGTGAAGGCCTCAGACAAAATCAACAATTTAGATGTTGAGCATGGTTCGAATAATGTCCTCAGCTCCAAATTATACAATGTATTGTATGAACGGCGAAAGAGCCCAGGGCATGAATAAGCACGTCGAATCGCTATATTTTCGACGTTAGTGAGAGGGTTGGAGGAGGAGCAGGCCTGGCAGCGGAGTACTCCACCTCTCAGTTGTTTTAGATAAAGCGGATGGGGAAGCATTGAATGAGAAGAGGTGGCGTTAATAGTTAAGAAAGCTGTCACAGTCCCGTTGTGTCATAACGGGGGCGCTGGGAGCAGACGCAAAAGCAAGACACAGACACAGAAGTATCAGGAACAGGATTAGGTATGCAAAGAAAACGGGGGAAGTGGGGAAGAAACGACGCTGGACGAGACTAAGATACAGGACCTAGTCTAGGACGAGACTAGGGAAACGGGATCAGGACAAGGAAAAAGGAACTTGGAACGTGGCTGGAACTCCGAGCAGGAGACTAGACAAGGACCCAGAACCTGGGTCTTGACTCGGGCTCGGACCCCGGAACTAGGCGAGGACATGACGTGGCTACAGAACAGGACGTGGAATTCCAGAACAGGACGTGGAACTCCTTCACAGGACGAGGCACATGGACAGTACGAGAACTCAAAGCCTTGACTTGGACAAGACGAGGTTCCCAACTCAACGATAGACAGTTCCTTATATTGACACTGCAAAGCTCCGGTTACGCTCCGGTGGTGGAACTTGACAAGGTTGCCGGGCAAGGCTCCGGGCAAGGCTTCAGGCAGAAGGTGAAAGGAAAGGGAAGGGAAGGGAACAGTCCAGCAACTGCAGCGGACCCCAGGAGCTGTTTATGTAGCATGCCCAAAACCAGAATCATGTGCCTCAATTAAAGCACAGAAAAGGACAAGGGAAAACCGGATAACCTGGAATATGGATCGCTGGAACGGACCGTGAAACTGAATACGGACTTCACGGACCGGACCATGAGAGGTTGGAGTGGAAAACTAACCTAGTGACCCGCTCTATGTGGAACGGAGTAACAAGAAAGGTATGTCCATGTTGAAGGATCTTTGGCTTTGGAGAGATTGTGTTTGATGTTTATGTTACAGGTTATTAAGCTATCTACAGTCCACAGTCCGAAGGAGTTAGAGAAATATACTTGAAACTAAGAAAACATAACTTAGTTATATAACGTGATTTTAAACTTCCACGTTTTATTTCAGACTCCCACAGTAAAAAAGGACAAGATGGAGTAGAGGTTGTCAAAAATCTACTGGAAATTTCTCATAAAGAAGTCGATAAATGTCCTGAACGATACCTGATCTGTATTTACAGAATGAGAGAGGGCAGGTGGCAGAAGTTCGTGCAGGGAAGATTTTTCATCTGGTCGTCCTAAGGACATCAGTTCGAAGGCGGTTGTGCTTTGCGATGCTTAGGTTTTTTTCACTGTTGCTTCCCTTAGTGACCGAGCTATTCCCAAAATATGTCCACAATTCGCTTAAGGGAGCTTAAGCAACATTTCCATGTTTTTTTTTTTTATGTGCTCACTGTTTATTAATTAAAGAGTATTTGTCGAATCTATTTTCTAGACGTTATTTGAAACTACAGTACCTCCCCGAATTGGCGCAGTTGGCAATAAACTCCTCTGGGGCTCAGAAAATCCAATGAGGTTCCTGAATTGATGGACAAGTTGTAGGGATTCAGATTGGGGAGAAGTAACAGGTCAGATGGAGTCTAATGTAGGAAATGAGCTCACCCAGTTCTGTAGAAGAGGCAGAATTGGTGGAGGATTGAGGTGGTGAGGGAGGTGTTGAAATGAGGTAGCTACTGGGTGATAGCAAAGTAAAATGTATATAATCGAAGCTTTATCGGGTATACGAATGGTAATAACTTTCCTACGTTATTTAAGACTTCACTGAGATTACATTGCTTTTGACACATTGGTCTTCATAAACGAATACTTTGAATACAGGAGATGGGAAACATGTTTGAACCTATATGAGGCATTTCTGAGGCCGAATTAGGAGCATCCTGTGCATCTTGGTCACCTACCTACAGGAAGTTTACAGTAACGAGAAGAGAGAAAAATTACTGGAAATTTGCCCAGAATGGAGGACATGAGCCATGAGGAAATTTTGAATAGGATCGGAATTTATTTTTTGGAAATCAGAACAATGAGGGACGATTTGATAGAGGTACATGCAAAGATGAGTGGTAGTTATAGGGTAAATGCAAGTAGGTATTTGCATTGAGTTTTGGGGGACTTACAATCAGAGCTCAAGTGTTAAGTGGGGAAGGTGAAAAGTTTAATGGGAACATGAAAGAAAACTTGTTCATACAGAGGGTTGTAAGATTGTAAAAATAGCTGCCTGAAGAAACGGTACAGGCCCGCATGTCCGACAGAATAGGGAGTGGCCTTTCTGCTGAAATTAACTCCACTCTCACTCTCATTCACCTGCGAACACTGTCTTTAACATTGCAATTAACTACCTCTGCTGCAGGGAAAAGCGTTATAACTTTTAACCTTATAAAGAAAATTTCTCAGAGTGAGAATATGCATTTTATTTTAAATTCAGACTCCAATCTACAGCAGTTGTTTTTAAAAAAATATTTTTACGGTTCATTCAAATAAATCAGGCAACTGCATTCGTAACTCTTTGCCAGTAACATATTAAATGAAGTTTATGTGAGGTTGAGGGGAAGAAGGAATCAAAAGGAGAGTGGAGGGGTAAGCAGGGCGGCCGGAAAAGGCATAGTGTTTATAGAAGCTGGAGAATGAGAAGCTCAAGTTCTTAGAGTGTGTGGAAGGAATAGGGGATAGTGGAGGGGTGGACTGAGAAGAAAGAAGTAGTGTTAAAGAGAGAGGGAAAGGGTGAAAAGTTTAATGGGAACATGAAAGAAAACTTGTTCATACAGAGGGTTGTAAGATTGTAAAAATAGCTGCCTGAAGAAACGTTACAGGCCCACATGTCCGACAGAATAGGGAGTGGCCTTTCTGCTGAAATTAACTCCACTCTCACTCTCATTCACCTGCGAACACTCTCTTTAACATTGCAATTAACTACCTCTGCTGCAGGAAAAAGCGTTATAACTTTTAACCTTATGAAGAAAATTTCTCAGATTGAGAATATGCATTTTCTTTCTTTCTTTTTAAATCTTTTTATTAAATAAGTATACAAAAAGGTAAGCCATATAGGCACTAATACACTGTTAGAATATAATAAAATTACAGGAAATATTGATACAAAAAAATACAAACAATGCAATTTAAACATAACATACCAAGGTAACGTAACAGTATACTAATTTTTATATATATCAATAGAGAAAAGGAAAAAAAAAAACCAAAAAAACCCACCGTGCAACTAACTAAAAGCAAAGCAAAGCAATGGGCTAACTTGAAACCAAATAGAGTTAAAAAACTTAAAATCACGTCCTCAATCCCGACCTCCATTAAAAACAGTAAAAAAAAGCAAGAAGGATATATATTACATTAAATGAAAATACCGAATAAAAGATCTCCAAGTCTGTTCAAATTTAAATGAAGAGTCATAAAGATTGCTTCTAATTTTCTCCAAATTCAAGCATAATATCATCTGAGAAAACCAAAAAAAGGTAGTTGGAGCATTAAGCTCTTTCCAATGTTGTAAAATACATCTTTTTGCCATTAAAGTAAGAAATACAATCATTCTACGGGCTGAAGGAGAGAGATTACTGGAAATTTTAGGTAGTCCAAAGATAGCAGTGATAGGGTGAGGAGAGATATCTATATTCAATACCTTGGAAATAATATTAAAAATGTCTCCAAAAAGTTTCCAGAGTAGGACAAGACCAAAACATATGAGTTAAAGAAGCTATCTGCCCCGTACATCTATCACAAAAAGGATTAATATGAGAATAAAAGCGAGCTAATTTATCTTTGGACATATGTGCTCTATGAACAACTTTAAACTTAATTAGGGAATGTTTAGCACAGATAGAGGAAGTATTGACTAATTGTAAAATCTGCCCCCAGTCATCCACGGAAATAACAGATCCCAATTCTTGTTCCCAATCTGACCTAATCTTATCAAATGGAGCTTTCCTAAGTTTCATAATAATATTATAAATAATAGCCGATGCACCTTTCTGACATGGATTAAGGTTAATTATAGTATCTAAAATGTATGTAGGAGGAAGCATTGGAAAGGAAGAAAGTATGGTACTTAGGAAATTTCTAACTTGTAGATATCTAAAAAAATGTATTCTTGATGAGTTATATTTATTAGATAATTGTTCAAAAGACATAACGGAACCATCTAAAAATAAATCCAAAAACCATGAAATACCCTTAGTCTTCCAAATTTGAAAAGCACGATCCGTAAAAGAGGGAGGAAAAAATATGTTACCTAAAATAGGAATCGCTGGCCCAAATTGGTTAAGATCAAAACATTTTCTGAATTGAAACCAAATACGTAAGGTATATTTAACTATCGGGTTAGACACCTGTTTAAGGCGTTTCAAATCAAAAGGAAGAGAGGAACCTAAAATAGAGCCAAGTGTATAGCCCTGAACAGATTGTAATTCCAATGCTACCCATTTAGGAATGGATAGTATATCCTGGTCAAGTAACCAAAATTTCATATATCGAATATTAATTGCCCAATAATAAAATCTAAAGTTAGGTAATGCTAAGCCTCCATCTCGCTTAGCTTTCTGTAAATGTATTTTACCCAGTCTCGGGTTTTTATTTTGCCAAATAAATGAAGAAATTTTGGAGTCAACTTTATCAAAAAAAGATTTTGGAACAAAAATTGGTAATGCCTGAAATATATATAAAAATTTTGGCAAAAAAAAAGAAACATCTTAACTGCATTAATACGACCAATCAAAGTTAAATATAAAGGAAACCATTTAGATAAAAGTTGAATAATATGATCAATTAAGGGTAAAAAGTTAATCTTAAATAAATCTTTGTTTTTACAAGTAATTTTAATCCCAAGATATGAAAAATAATTATTAATCAATTTAAAAGGAAAGTTATGATATAAGGGAAGTTGTTTATTAATCGGGAAAAGTTCACTCTTACTAAGATTTAATTTATAACCTGAAAAAAGACCAAATTGTGCTAATAGCTCTAAAACAGCAGGGATGGATTTTTGGGGATTAGAAATATATAAAAGTAAATCTTCAGCATAGAGTGATATTTTATGGGACTTTAAGCCCCGAGTTATCCCAGTAATATTTGGATATTTTCGAATGACAATTGCAAGAGGTTCTAAGGCAATATCCAATAATAAAGCACTAAGAGGACACCCTTGTCGAGTACCTCGAAAAAGAGGGGAAAAAGGTGAACTTAAAGAGTTAGTACGGACCGAAGCCACAGGAGAATGATATAACAATTTAATCCAGGATATCAATTTCGAGCTAAAATTAAACAATTCAAGCACCTTAAATAAATAAGGCCATTCTACTCTATCAAAAGCTTTCTCAGCATCTAAAGAGATAACACAATCATGAACATTTTGTGAGGCTGTATAAACAATATTTAACAGTGCGCGAATGTTATAAAAAGAGTAATGACCTTTAATAAAACCCGTTTGGTCTTCCAAAATAATAAAAGGAAGTATTTTTTCTAATCTATTTGCTAATAACTTAGAAAACAACTTTAGAATCAACATTTAATAAAGATATTGGTCTATAAGATGCACATTGAGCAGGATCTTTATCCTTCTTTAATATTAGAGAGATTGACGCTCTATTGAAAGATTCAGGAAGTTTACCAAGTTTTAATGAAGCCTCAAAAACCCTACAGAGCCAAGGGATTAATGAAGGTGCGAAACATTTATAAAATTCTACAGTAAACCCATCAGGGCCAGGAGCTTTCCCCAAATTCATAGAGTAAATAACATTCTTAATCTCATCCGTGGTAATGGAAGTATCTAACATAGAAGACATATCCTGTCAAAATCTCAGGGAATTCTAGATTATCTAAAAAATCATTCATATATTTAGAATCTCGAGGAGACTCTGATTGATATAAGGAAGAATAAAAATCACAGAAAGTTTGATTCATCCCCACATGGTCAAGTATCAATCGGTCATTTTGGTTATAAATCTGATTAATTTGAGATTTAGCATAATTAGACTTCAGTTGATTAGCCAACAGTTTGCCAATTTTGTCACTGTGTACATAAAATTCACTTCTTGTTTTCTTTAATTGGTTTACAATCGAGGACGAAAGTAATAAACTGTGTTCCATTTGAAGTTCAGTGCTTTGTTTATATAACTCCTCAGAAGGAGCCATAACATATTTCTTATCAATTTCCTTAATCTTGTCCACGATTACCAACTCCTCCTGCTTCAGCTTCTTCCTCAAAGCAGCAGAATACGAGATAATCTGACCACGAATATAAGCATTAAAAGTATCCCAAAGAATGTTCACAGAAATATCCTCTGTATAGTTAATTGTAAAAAAAAGATCAATCTGTTCATTCATAATGTTAACAAAGTCCGAGTCCTGAAGCAACAACGGATTAAAACGCCACTGTCTATTATTTTGTGTATTGGCCTGAATTTTAATAGAAAGCTTAAGTAGAGCATGATCCGAAATGGTTTTAGAGTCATAATCACATTTAATCACTGAAGAAATAAGACGAGAATCAATAAAGAAGTAATCAATTCTTGAATAAGAATGGTG
Organism: Mobula birostris; assembly: GCF_030028105.1. Taxonomy (NCBI): domain Eukaryota; kingdom Metazoa; phylum Chordata; class Chondrichthyes; order Myliobatiformes; family Myliobatidae; genus Mobula; species Mobula birostris. The sequence goes on from NC_092382.1 coordinate 63,985,802, forward strand.
AACATGTGAGAAAAAAGAAACATCTTTTTCCTGAGGATGCAAAAAACGCCAAATGTCCGTCGACCCAGAATCAAAAAGGAATGAATTAATCAAAGTTGCAGATTTATTAGGTAAAGTCCGTACAGGAGCCGAACGGTCCAAAGCTGGAGATAAACCGGTAATAAGATCTCCGCCCCAGATCAATGAAAGCTCATTCAAATTCGGGAACTGATCAAATAATGATTTATGAAATTCCGGACAGTCCATATTAGGAGCATAAACATTAACCAAATCTACCTTTTTATTAAATAGTAGACCACTAACCAGTAGAAATCTACCATTCGGATCAGAAATAATATCATGTTGTATAAAAGTAACTGAGGAGTCTATAAAAATAGAGACGCCTCGAATCTTAGCGTTGGAGTTTGATGAAACTGTTTACCCTTCCAGAATTTAAAAAAAACGTAGTCTGTCCCCTCTCCGCACATGGGTCTCTTGTAAAAATAAAATTTGTGGTTTAAGTCTCCGGAACACTTTAATTTTTTTTTTTTTTTTCCTTTTAATAGGATGGTTAAGACCATTAGTATTCCAGGAGACAAAATTAATAATAGACTCCATAAACCCTAAACTCAACCCGCAAAAAGGAGGATTGACGATAGGCTCGACCCACGAACCCGGAAAGGGAACAGAACAAATAAGAGATACCGGGAAAGAGAACGCAACCAATACTTCAATAGTGTACATAGCCCAAGAAGAAAAAAAACTAAAACGTGAAGCCCCTCCCACCACCCCCCACCCCCCACCCCATGACCCCAAGGCTAAATCTAACACAGACCAGCCAGAAAGAAGCAAGCACTAAAACTACCCCCATGACTTCCGGTATACGCTCCCTAAAAAAAAGTGTAAATATAAAAAAGATCAGCAAGTTATAAAACAGTAAAAGAATAAAAACAGGTAAATCAATTAAAACAAACACTTAATATAACAGAGAAAAAGCCAGAAAATATAAAAAAAACCACAACAAACCCCAGACCCTATAAGTAAACAAAACAAAACCAAAAAACAAATTGAGATTATTAACATAAACTAGTTACAAAAACCAACAAAACAAAGTTGATTTAAAAAACTACAAAATTTAAGGCCACAAAGGAAATACGTAAAATGACGGTGAGGGAATAACCACCCAGAATCCCCTGGGAAAAAGAAAGGAATGACGCAGTTGAAAGGAAAGTTTAGCAACCATATTAAATAATCAAAAATAAACTTTTCTGCCCATATAGGACACAAAAAAATTAAGACTGACAAATTCACAATCTCCGCTCAACGGAGATAGTTAAAAAATTACGATTAAGATGTTGAAGGTGAAAGTTGATCGAGATAACTCCGGGTATCCGAAAGAGAATCAAAAAAAAGGAGGGCTCCATCCAACGTACGAATCCTTAGACGTGCAGGGTAAAGCAGCGCTGGTTTTAAATCCATCTTGTAGAGTTCCGACATCACAGATCTGTAACGAACCCGTTGATCCCGGATCGGTTTACTGAAATCCTCCACGAATCGGAACTTAAGATCCAGAAAATCAATATAACCTTTAGATCGAACAAAACGAAACAGTTTCTCCTTGTCTTCAAAGTAATGAAAACGTAAAATGACATGTCGAGGTTTATCTGACCTAAGCGAGTATGATGGAACTCTGTGAACACGATCCAATAATGGTGGTTGGTTAGGAAATACAGCAGGAAATGCATCTTTTAAAAGTTGAGAAAAAATACTCCATAGGGTTGTCAGATTCAACAGCTTCACGCACCCCAATCATTCGAATATTCTGCCGTCGCATTCTGGATTCTAAGTCAGAGTTTTTAAAGGTCAGAAAGTCGAGTTTCTTCTTCATTACATTAATTGTTTCTTCGATTTTCTCCATCTTGAGCTCACTTTGTTGCGTGGATTTTTGAAGATCAGATATAGCCGACTATGCATTTTATTTTAAACTCAGACTCCAATCACCAGCAGTTGTTTTTAAAAATATTTTTTACGGTTCATTTAAATAAATCAGGCAACTGCATTCGTAACTCTTTGCCAGTAACATATTAAATGAAGTTTATGTGAGGTTGAGGGGAAGAAGAAATCAAAAGGAGAGTGGAGGGGTAAGCAGGGAGGCCGGAAAAGGCATAGTGTTTATAGAAGCTGGAGAATGGGAAGCTCAAGTTCTTAGAGTGTGTGGGAGGAATAGGGGATAGTGGAGAGATGGACTGAGAAGAAAGAAGTAGTGTTAAAGAGAGAGGGAAAGGGTGAGAGACAGAGGCTGGAAGGGAGACAGCACGTTTGAGTGAGAGAGAGAGCGCGAGGGATGCGGGAAAGGCTCAGAAATGAATCATGGAATCCTAGGCCGGTGCTCCTGACATCAGTAGTGGGTACGCTTTGGAGCACCGTTTGTATGAGTATTTTAATAGACAGGACAGTCTAGAGATAGTCAGCATGGTTTTGTGTATCCCACGATATGCTATAGAGTTTCTTGAAGAAGTAACGAAGAATGTTTCCAAGAGAGTTCATGAAGGCACTTCAGGGGATGATACCTAAATGGACATTTTCAAGAGATTTTATCAAAGATCCGCATCGGAGTTTTGTCAAGAAAATCCACGAGCTTTGCATTCAAGATGAAGTAGTACATTAGAGTAAACACTGGCGTAGTAGCAGGAGGCAGAGAGTGGTGGCAGATGGTTGCCTTTCTCAGTAGAGTCCTGTGACTATTGGAGAGCAGCACGTTTCGGTGCTGGGCATGGTAGCACTGAGGCCATGTCCATGTTGCTGGAGCAACAAATTTTGTTCCGTGTGGGTAACCTCAGACATGATAGTATGAGCATGAATATCTCGAACTTCCTGTAACGACCCCTTCCATTTCACTATTCCCCATTCTCATTTCCCTTTTTCACTTTTTCTGCTTACGTTCAAACCCAACTGCTGGCGGTGCGAAAAAATCGGAAATAAAGCGCATCTCGTCTGCAGAATCGCAGACGGCCAGAGATGATTGTGATTTTTATTCAATTACTGCTACAACGAGAAATTAGTAAATCTCTGTTATTATTTGTCAGCCCACTGTCAAATCCAAGCTATTGGATTTAGGATTGAAGGCGGAGGCTAATATGTTCTCGATCAGTCAGAACTTCACATTTAATTGTTGAGCATAGTGTGATTAATGTACACAGCAGCAAATACATCAGTGTAAGGATTGTGCCATATGGCATAAAAGAGCACGTGGATTTACAATATTTTCACCATTAGTGAGACGGGTGCAGTAGGAGCAGGACTGGCAGCTCAGGATTCCACCGCTCCACTGTCAAAATGAAGCAGAGGGGGAAAGAATAAATGAGGAGGGGTGGCGTTACTAGTTAAGGAAGATGTCACATCAGGCTGGACTGGTGGAAGGCCGTAATAAGTAAGGTATGCCCATGCTGAATGGACTTTAGCTTTGGAGCGATGGTGTATGATACGTGTATTACAGGCCATTACAGCCCATCCTACAGACTGAGGGATTTAGAGGAACAAATTTGATGAGAAGTTGCAGTGAATTCCAGGAAACATCAGTTTGTTATGGAAGCTGACTGTTTATTCTTTTCTAGAGATGCTGCCTGTCCTGTTGACTTCCTTCAGCATTTTGTGCGTTGGTCTGGATTTATAACACATGTAAGTTCTCTAGTCTTTAAGTATTTGCGACATTGCCAGAATCTGTATTTGAATTGAGTAAGATCACGTTATTTCTTTTTTCTCTTTGCTTCTGCTCTTCGTCCGATCTTTCAGGAAACGTTTTATTTATTGGTGGTTATTTTATAAAATTTCCAACTGTATTACAAAATAATATCTCCAGAGAAACAACACCAATTACATTCTAACAAATTGTAATCAACTGTCGTCACGATAACTGCACGATAGATGCACACTTAAGGTAAAAGCGGATGAACGGGGTGAGAGTTATTCTGCATTTGAGCTTGTCAGCACAGCTGCAGAACAGTAACATCTGGAGTAATTATGCCCCTTGGTTCTTCGCTCTATCGCTCAGGGCCGCAATGCCATCACAGCCTATGTCGACAGCAACCAAAACGAGTAATGTGCTGAATAGAGGGCTGTAGTTTCTTGATCCGATCGATATCAGCTATTACCTGATTGCAACGATCAGTAAAGGCATTGGATAAATTTCCATCTGAAGCTTGTACATAGAGGAGAAATTTAAAATGTGGATGCCGGAGAAATGTATTTCAGTGCATGACCAGTTTTCGCCCTGATGTCCTCACTTTGCTCACTTGAGACTGCACAAGCGACAACATTATCGGTCGGATGAGTGAAGACGCCATCATCCTGGCCAGCAGTGTATATTAATTTTAGCTCAGTGATGGTTCAAGAGAAGCAGTGATAACATCGGCGTGGTCAGTGACGTGTTAGTAAAAGCGCAGACTATGCTGTTTATTAAAAGGAAGTGTATCCTTTAACAATAAGCCAGGCCCATATTTCTTTGGGTCTGGAACATTACAGTCAAACTGTCTGCTTCATTTCTGCTATCGTCCAATCCCAAACCAGGTCTTAACTCTGCAGTAGCTCAGACAAATGACCACGAGTGCGCTAAGTGGAGATTCATATCGGCCTGTCTTTCATATTACTGCCCATCTGCAGAGACAGCTTTAGCCTGTTCCTTGCAATGTTGGGTCTCATTCGAGCATTATTCACAAAATATTACGAAACCTGTTCGAAGAAATGTCCTGTTTTTACGTATTTTGTAACTCTGCACGTGCCGAACAATAACATTTTAACCACATCTCATTTGAAAGTAATTAATATGTTCAGTAATGTGCAATAATTCTCCCTTGTTGTTCCACACGGTCTGGTTAAAACAAACAAAAAAAAAAAAACATAATCTCTGCATTCAGCATGTTTCCTAAATGTGTAAGTATGTCAAACGTATGTTTACATGTATACGGAGATTTTCACAATTACAGTGACTATTTTATTCCTGGTGTAGGACATCAGAGAAAAAACATATCTGTCCTGTGAACATGTTAGACCGTGAGGCAGAGGAACCGGATTAGACCCCCTGTCCTATCGACTCTGCTCCGCCATTTACTCATGGTTGACCCTTTTTTCCTCCTCTTCAACCCGAGTTCCCGACCTTCGCCCATAATCCTTGATGTCATGCCAATCGAGAACCTACCAATCCCTGACTTAAATAAACCCAACGACGAAGACGTCTCGATTTTCCTATGTGCACCGCTGGTTTGCCTTATCGGAACCTACTGCATATAGGCTGAACCAAATTTCATTTAGATATGTAAAAAGCAAAATATGCCGATGACTTGGAATGTGAACACGGCCCAATGTGATGATAAAAAAATAAAGGGATGTACAGGGATATTGTTATGGTTTTATGGGCTCATGGCCTAACATGTAGTTTTCGCTGCGTCCACCGTGAGACTGGACAGACAATGAACTTACCAGTACACTGAATAAGCAGTGGCATTCTCTGTGTGAGGGATTGTGGGACCGAATGAGCTCAGATAATAACATTACGGTGCCAGGGCTGCAGGGTAATCATTTCTCCCTAACTGCCGTGTCACTCCAGACTTCTGTCCGGAAATAATAACAAAAGCCCAGCGCCAATACCATTATGTTCCACTGTTATTTTGGTCATTCGTTGGTAAATATCTCCTCTGAAAATTTGAGCAGATATAAGCAAGTCCATAACGATACGTTGAACTGAAATAACTGTTCACGACACTTCACAAGTCTCTCGCTGTGCAGGGCGCTATAAATATAATTGATAATTGCACATTTGAAGCATTGATTCTGCGGTATGTAAGCGGTGACATCTTTATTTGTTGCAGAAGAGCGGGCACTGAGAAGTAAATATATGATCAATATTTTCTGACATCCAGTGACAGTGTGCTCGGTGATGACTGGTCATTATCTATGACAGTGTGATTGTGCTGAGGAACATTTTTATAAAGAGGGATTTAACACCCTAAGAAAGGTTTCACTGCTAACGTAGTGGCTTTTCTGTAGAAGCAGACTTTGGTTGAAATTTAGAGATTTCGGATGCTTTGGAATGTGAACCGTCCAACCGGGGTGGCTGGGTTCTGTTGTGTTCTGACGTCAGAGTGAGCTGGGGCCTTTTGTCCAGTGGGAGACGAATGAGAAGACACTGGGGAGAACAAATCCTCGGGTAGGACCCGGTGGGAGACCCGTTTGTTCGAAATGGTTTGCGAGCGAATACCGGAAGATGCTGTGTGCTTCCAGGCAGAGCGAGGGCCCAGAGCGTGAGTTCAGGATGAGATCCAACTTGTGTACATTTGGCTGGTTAATTACAGTGGGCCGATTTCCTCTATTTCTTTCTTTGCCTTAATGACTCTTCAATTAATTAACTTTCATAAAGATAATTCCTTTAATTGTATGCAGTGTGTTGTCTGTTATAACGTGACGCTGAGTTATAACAGGGTAATAAATTACACAACACACACAGAAAGCAGAGTTTGGGGTGACAGAGCCATTTGAAGCTCACGGGTCAGGCGGGAGCAGTGTGTTTATTTCCTGGAATCACGCAGACTCGGGAATCAGGATATTTCAGGAATATTGTTATAGCTTTATGAGGCTATGGTCTGACATGTAGTTTTCACTGCGTCCTCCGTGAGACTGGACAGACAATGAACTTACCAGTACACTGAATAAGCAGTGGTATTCTCTGTATGAGAGGTTGTGGGACCGAATGAGCTCTGATAATAACATTACGGTGCCTGGGCTGCTGTTCGGGGCTGAGAAATTAGGGGCGTTTCGTAGGCGCGTGAGTGAAAGTAAAATAGAGGACTAAGGTCAGGGAATCATTAGGTTGATCTTGGAGTAGGTTCCAAGGAAGGTGGTTTACACTTGAACTGAAAAGGGACTGATATCCTAGCGGGAAGGTTTCCTACGGCTGCTGGCAGGGGTGGGGCGGGGTGCACAGGTGAGGGTTAAACTAGACCTGACACTGGATGGGAACAGGACTGCCCCAGAACAGGGAGTGGAGGGGTTGTGGAGACAGATGTTGTAAAAACTACACACAAAGTCAGGAATGAAAAGGTCCAGCATGGGCCGACTGGTGATCTTACCTGAAGATATTTCAATGCACGAAGCATTGTATGAAAGGCAAATGAGCACAGGGCCGGAATAGGCAAGTGGAATTACTATACTTTAGCCATGAGTGAGACGCTTACGGTAGATGCAGGACTGCCAGCTCAGTATTTCGCCGCCCCGTTGTTTAACACGAAAGAGTGGGGGGGGGGGCCTAGTAAATGAGGAGTGGTGGGTTACTAGTCAAGGAAAATATCATAGTCAGGCCGGACTGGATAACTCAGCTGGTAAGACGCTCTATGTACGACGTAGTAAGAAGAAAGGTATGCCCATGGAAAAGAGGCTCTGCCTTTGTAGCGATGGTGCACGATGGGTGTGTTACAGGGCATTAAACACCATCAAACAGTCCGATAGAATTAGAGGGTCACATTTGAAGAGAAATGGCCGAAAACCTCACGAAACATAAGGTTGTAATAACAGCTGGTTTGAACTTTCCAAGTTTTAACTGGGAAACTGGGAACCCACGGTGTGAAAGGAATGGATGGAATAGAGGTTGTGAATAGATGTTCTGGATAGTTTCTTAAACAGTAGATAAAAACCTGAAATGACGAAGACTGCGATTCTTGATCTTCTCTGAGGGAACGAGAGAGGACAGGTGGCAGAAGGTTGCCTCGGGGATCACTTTGCATCCACTAATCCGCAGGCCATTAGTTTGAAATTAAACAGGCAAAAGCAGGCCTGGTTCTCGGGCTGCGATTTTAGATTGGAGACAGAAAGAATCTTGTTGGTATCAGAGAGGATTTTGCAAGTGTCCTCTGGGACATTCTATGGTAAGTGGAAGGTCTTCAAAAGTGAAATTTCGAGAGCGCAAAGTTTGCACGGGCCCGTCAGAATAAATGGTAAACATAACAGGGTCGGGAACCTGGAATTTCAAGTGATATGGAGGCCCAAGTGAAGAAAGGAAATGAGGTGAATTGCAGGTTCAGTAATGTGTTTATGGGGGTGTAGGAAATGCAAGAGAACGTTTATCAAAGAGAGGAGGAGGGTGAGAGAATGATATGATTTTGTCCGAGTTGAATGGTAAGGACTGCTGCACATATCTTAAGAGCAAAAGGATTTCAAGAAACGTAATTAGTCTTCTGGAACTAGGACCATAGCTAATCCACATGTGGTGCCAAATGAGCTAATGTTTTGCATCTGTATTTATCCAGGAAACCGATGCAGTCTATTGAGGAAAGCAGCATTGAATCATCTTCGTGGACTCTACAGAGATTGCCGAGGAGAAGGCCTTTGCTGTCTTCAGGCAGATTCCAGTGGATAAATCCCCAGAACCGGTGAAGGTGTTCTTTCGGGCCCAGTGAAAGGATGAACTTGCAGTAAGTCTAGCAGAGATATATGCATCATTCTTAAACCAGGCATAGCCAATGTTGTTCCTTTGTATAAGAAAGACTCTAAAAATAATGCATGAAATAATAGTCTTTTGAGCCGGACATCATTCGTGGGAAGGTTGTTGGAAGGTAGTTTAACGGGCGGAATATATGATTTTCCTTTTAGATATCCACTGATTAACGATAGTCCGCATGGCTTCATTAGTGGTAAATCGTGTCAAAGATCTTACCTGGAATGTTGATGAAGAAAAAATATAAGGTGCTGTCGACATGGAATTTTTCAAGACATTTGATAGTTTCCGGTAAGGTTCAGTCTCTCCGCTCTGAAAATCAGGTAGTAAATTTATGAGCCACTTTCTTTGTGAAAGTAACCACGGAATGGTAGCAGATGGTTGCCTCTCTAACTGGATACCTGTGAGCAGCGGAGTTCTACAGAGACCGGCGCTGGTTCCTTTGACGTTTACATCTGTATTAACGATCTGGATGATGATGTGCCTCAGACAGAATCAGTAATTTAAATCACACACATCAAAGTTTCCGGTGAACTTTGACGTGTGTTGCTAGAATTTCCAGCATCTGCAGAATTCCTCGTGTCAGGAATTTAATTGTTGATCATGGTGCGAGTAATGTACTCAGCTGCAGATACCTCAATGAAAGAAGTATTGTATTAAAAGGCGGATGAGACCATGGCATGAATGAGCACGTGGATTTACTATATTATCGCCATTAGTGGGATGGTTGCAGTATGAGCAGGACTGGCAGCGCAGTATTCCACCGCTCCGCTGTTTAAGATGAAGCAGAGGGGGAAGGAATAAATGAGGAGGGATGGCGTTACTAGGTAAGGAAGATGTCACATCAGGGTGGATTAGAGAACTCACCTAGTGAGGCGTTCAATGTGGAACGTAGTAATAAGAAAGGTATGGCCATGTTAAAGGGGCTTTGACTTGGAGCGGTGAAGTATGATAGATGTATTACACGGCATTACAGCCCAGCCAAGTGTCCGTGGGAGTTAGAGGAACAAATGTGAAGAGAAATTGCTCAGAATTTCAGCAAACGTCAGTTTGTTATAGGAGCTAGGTTTAAATTTCCAGGTTTTGACTGGGACTCCCAAAGAGTAGAAGGACAAGATGGAATAGACGCTGTCATCTATTTTCTGGAATGTTTTCTTAATCAGTAGATAAAAGTCCCAAATGAGGCAGTGTGCGATATTGATTTGCATTTAGGGAAGGAGGAAGGCCAGGTGGCACAATTTTGTATAGGGGAACACGTTGCATCCAGTAGTCCGAAGGAAATTAGCTTTAAAGTAAATGTGCAAAAGAAAAACAGATCGGGTCCGCGGTCTGCGTGCTTAAACCAGCGGACTCGAGGAGAGCCCAGCGTTCTTCCGTTGCTTAAGATAGATTCTAAATTAATCTGTGAAATTTCAGCCCTCTAGCCCTCTGAGCTTGCTATCAGTTTTGGGAAAGTTATTGAAAGATATTGTAAGGGACCAAAGAATTTAATTGTATCCGCTGCGGCCCCACCAATTTCCGCACTTACCTCCCACGGTGTCTGACCTATTCCTAATCGGAGTCTACAATTCGCCTAAGAAACAGAAAGTAACATTTCCAAGCTTTATGAAATATCATGTAGGCTCATATTTTATTAATTACACAGTAATTGTCGAATTTATATTCTGAGCAGTATTTGAATTCCCCGAAATTGCATAGTTGGCAATAAACTGCACTGGGCCTCAGAGAATCCGATGAGATTCGAGCAGCGATGGACACGTTCTGTGGATTCAGTTTGGGAGAAGCAGCCGGTCAGATGGAGTCCAATGTGAGAAAGGAGGTCACTCACCTCGGTCGAAGAGGCAGTAATGGTGAAGAGCTGAGGTGGTGAGGGAGATGTTGAAATGTTGTAGGCAGTGAAGTAGGTCAAAGGTACAATGTATATAATCCAAGCGTTATTGGGTATACGACTGGAAATAACTTTGCAAGGTTATTTCTGACTTTACTGAGATTGCATTGTTTTTCGAACATTGGCCTACATAAATCAATACATTGAGCACAGGAAGTGGGATTTTTGTTGGTGTAGTATAAGACATTGCTGAGGCTGAATTTGGAGTATTGTGTGTAGTTTTGGTCGCCTACCTACAGGAAAGGATACAGAGTAAGAGTACAGAGAAAAACTACCAAGAGGTTGCCCGGTATGGACGACCTGACTGATAAGGTAATGTTTCAGAGTATTGGACTTCATTCCTTGGAACTTAGAGCACTGAGCGAAGCTTTGAGAGTGGTGCACAAAATTATGGGGGTATAGATATAACCATATAAACATACAACAATTACAGCACGGAAACAGGCCATGTCGGCCCTTCTAGTCCGTGCCGAACTCTTACTCTCACCTAGTCCCACCGACCTGCACTCAGCCTATAACCCTCCGTTCCTTTCCTGTCCATTATCTATACAATTTAACTTGAAATGACATCATCGAATCTGCCTCAACCACTTCTGCTGGAAGTTCGTTCCACACAGCTACCACGCTCTGAGTAAAGACGTTCCCCCCTTATGTTACCCCTGAACTTCTGCCCTTTAAATCTCAAATCTTGTTTGAATCGCCCCCACTCTCATTGGAAAAAGCCTATCCACTTCAACTCTATCTACCCCCCTCATAATTTTAAATACCTCTATCAAGACCTCCCTCAACCTTCTACGCTCCGAAGAATAAAGACCCAACTTGTTCAACCTCTCTCTGTAACTGAGGTGATGAAACCCAGGTAACATTCTAGTAAATCTTCTCTGTACTCTCTCTATTTTCTTGACATGTTTCCTATAATTCGGTGACCAGAACTGTACACAATCCTCGAAATTTGGCCTTACCAATGCGTTGTACAATTTCAACATTACATCCCAACTCCTATACTTAATGCTCTGATTTATAAAGACCAGCATACCAAAAGCTTTCTTCACCACCCTATCCACATGAGATTCTACCTTCAGGGAACTATGCACCATTATTCCTAGATCCCCCTGTTATACTGCATTCTTCAATGCCCTATCATTTACCGTGTATGTCCTATTTTGATTAGTCCTACCATAATGTAGCACCCCACAATTATCAGCATTAAACTCTGTCTGCCATTTTTCAGCCCACTCTTCTAACTGGCCTAAATCTGTCTGCAAGCTTTGAAACCCAACTTCATTTTCCACAGGCCCCACCTATCATCTGCATACTTACTAATCCAATTTACTACCCCATCATCCAGATCATTAATGTAAACGACAAACAACGTTGTACCCAGTACAGATCCCTGAGGCACACCACTCATCACCGGACTCCAATCTGACAAACAGTTATTCACCACTACAGTCTGGCGTCTCCCATCCAGAAACTGCTAAATCCATTTTACTTCTTCAATATAAATACCTAATGATTCAATCTTCCCAACTAACAGTCCATGTGGAACCTTGTCAAAAGCCTTACTGAAGTCCATATAGACAGCATCCACTGCTTTACCCTCGTCAACTTTCCTAGCAACGTCTTCAAAAAAATAATTAAAAAAAGAGATTTGTCAAACATGGCCTTCCACGCACAAATCCATGTTGTCTACTCCTAATCATACGTTTTCTATCCAGATAATTATATATACCATCTCTAAGAATATTTTCCATCAATTTATCCACAACTGACGTCAAACTCACAGCCTGATAATTGCTAGGTTTACTCTTAGAACCCTTTTTAAACAATGGAACAACATGAGCAATAAAACAATCCTCCGGCACCATCTCCGTTTCTAATGACATTTAAGATATTTCTGTCAGAGCCCCTGCTATTTCCACACTAACTACTCTCAAGGACCTAGGAAATATCCTGTCAGGACCCGGAGACTTATCCACTTTTGGTATTCCTTAAAAGCTCCAGTACTTCCTCTGCTTTAATCATCATAGTTTCCATAACTTCCCTACCTGTTTGCCTTATCTTGCACAAGTCAATATTCTTCTCCCCAGTGAATACCGAGGAAAAGAAATTGTTTTGCATGGCCCAAATCTCTTTTGGCTCCACACATAGCTGTCCAGTCTGATTCTCTAAGGGACCAATTTAATTCTCCACTATCCTTTTCCTATTAATACAACTGTAGAAACCCTTTGGTTTTATTTTCACCTTACTTGCCAAAGCAACCTCATATCTTCTTTTAGCTTTTCTAATTTCTTTCTTAAGATTCTTTTTATATTCTTTATATTTCTGCAGCACCTCATTTACTCCACGCTGCCTATATATATTGTAGATATCTCTCTTTTTCCGAACCGTGTTTCCAATATCCCTTGAAAAACATGGCTGTCTCAAACGCTTAACCTTTCCTTTCAACATAACAGGAGCGTAAAGATTCTGTACCCTCAGAATTGCACCTTTAGATGACTTCCATTACTCTATTACATCCCTCCCATAAAACAATTTGTCGCAATCCACTCCTTCTAAATCCTTTCGCATCTCCTCAAAGTTAGTCTTTCTCCAATCAAAAATATCAACCCTGGGTCCAGACCTATCCTTCTCCATAATTATATTGAAACCAATGGCATTGTGATCACTGGACCCGAAGTGCTCCCCAACACAAACCTCCGTCATCTGCCCTATCTCATTCCCTAACAGGAGATTCAACACTTCTAATTCTCTGGTTGGTACCTCGATGTATGGCTGCATAAAACAAAAATTCATGCACACATTTTACAAACTCCAAACCGTCCAGCCCTTTTACAGTACTTTTACAGTATGGGCTTCCCAGTCTATGTTTGGAAAATTAATATCTCCCACAATCACAACCTTGTGTTTATTCCAAATATCTACTATCTCCTTACAAATCTGCTAGGATAAAAGCAGGTTGGAATTTTCCACTGAGTTTGGATGCACTAACAATCAGAGTCATGTGTTAATGGTGGAAGGTTTAAGGGCAACATGAAGCAGTTTGCAGTTGGAAGGCGGGGCTGAAGGGCCTGTTTCCATATTATACTGTTCTACAACTTGCTGACTCATTCATCATTGATTGATAACGCAGATATCTGGATTAATGTCCAAATAAATATCATAAGTTAAATTCTTCACAGCTGAATTCTCCCAAAATACTTTAACAGCGTGCTTATGTTGTGAAGTCCACTCAAACTGCCCACCTGTTGATCCCACACACTCCCTCTCGCCGATCATCCATAGCTATTGTAATACACAAAATGATGGAGGAACTCAGCAGGTCAGGCAAAGTCTATGGAATTGAATAAAAATTCGACTTTTCGAGCCGAGACGCTTCGGAGAAATTAGAAATGAAGAAGCAACATTGACTGATTAGCAAGGTTTTGGTTATTGTTCTGTGAGATACGCAGCTCAGTGTCTCTGTGCAGTCAGCTGCCTGGACACGCAAATTTCGTTCTGCTGAAATCAAATCCACCGTCACCCTTGTTCAGTTGTGAATACTGTGTCTTTAATACATTAAACCATTTCTACTAAAGTGAAGACCGATAGAACCTTTAACAGTCTAAAGAAGGTGACCAGGGGCCAGAAGCTGCATAGTTATTTTTAACCCTAATCCAATCATCCGCAGTTGTTTTAAAACATATTTTTTTTGCCACTTGAACAAATCAGACCGTATCATCCTTAACCTTTGCCACCTTTTAACTGATGTTCATGTGCGGCTGAGAGTGCGATGGGGAGTGTGGGTGAGGGGAAGGAAGAGGCAGAAGGAGATTGCATGGGTGAGCATGGAGAGGGGATGGGGCACGGTGTGTGTGAAAGGTGCAGATAGGGAAGCTGAAGGTGGATGAATATGTGGGCAAGAAGAGGGATCGAGAGTGTGCAGAGTGGAGAAAGAGAGGAGAGGGGTGAGATAAAGAGATATAGACAGTACAGACAGAGCGAAATTGTGAGACGGGGGAATAGGAGGTAGAGTGCACGGGCAGGTGGGAGGTATAGAGCGTGGGATGTTGGAAAGGCTCACAAATCAACCAGAGAATTATAGGCCACACTAATATTTTGAAGCAACGACTTATATTTCGTCTTCGAAACAAAAGAGTGCAAAAAGATTTACAAATAAATGACTCCGAATTGCTTTTACATATACGAAAAACAAAATGGGCCAATGACTCGGAATGTAAACCCGGCCCAATGTGATGACAAAAAAATAAAGCGTGAACGTTTCTCCTTTTCCGCCGTGTCAGCTGTGACATCAATCCACAAATAAGAACAAAAGCCCAGGGCGAATACTGTACCATCATGTTTCACTGTTATCTTAATCATTCGTTGTTAAATATCTCCTCTGAAATGTTTATCAGGTATAAGCAAGTCCCCATAACGTTATGTTGAAAGGAAATCCGGTCCACATCCCTTCAGACATACCCCCCTGTGCAGAGCGCTTTAAATATCATTGATAACAGCACATTTGTGATAGTGATTCTGCAGTACGTCAGTTGTGACGGTTTTATTCGCTACAAATGGTGAGCACTAAGAAGTAAACATATGGCCAATATTTTCTGACAAACAGTGACAGTGTGGTGGGTTATGACTGGGCACTATCACTGGCAGTGTGATGTGCTGACGAGCATTTTTATAAAGATGTGTGTCACGCCCTGGAAGAAGTCTTTATTGCTATTGTAGTGGTCTATATGGAGAAGCCGTGTTTATAGAAGATAGAACATAGAATAGTACAGACAGTACAGGCCATTCAGCCCGCAATGTTGTGCCGACCCTTAAACCCTGCTTCCTATATAACCCCACACCCCACCTTAAATTTCTCCATGTACCTGTCCAGTAGTCTCTTAAATTTCCCGAGAGTACCTGCCTCCAGCACTGACTCAGGCAGTGCATTCCGCGCACCAACCCTCTCTGAGTGAGAAATCTTCCTCTAATATCCCCCTTGAACTTCCAACCCCTTACTAGAAAGCCATGTCCTCTTGTATTGAGCAGTATTGCCCTAGGGAAGAGGTGCTGTCTGCCCACTCTATTTGCTCCCCTTAATATCTTGTACACCTCTATCATGTCTCCTCTCATCCTGTTTCTCTCCAAAGTGTAAAGCCCCAGCTCCCTTAATCTATGATCATAATCCATACTTTCTAAACCAGGCAGCATCCTGGTAAATCTCCTCTGTACCTTTCCCAGTTCTTCCACATCCTTCCTATAGTTAGACGACCAGAACTGGACACAGTACTCCAAGTGTGGCCTAATCAGAGTTTTACAGAGCTGCATCATTACCTCGGGACTCTCAAATGCTATCTCTCGACTTATGAAAGTTAATACCGCATAAGCTTTGTTAACTTCCCTATCTAACTGTAAGGCAACATTCATTTAGTTTATAGCTGGAGATTTCCGATGCGTCGGAATGTGAGCCGTCCAATGAGCGGGGTGTGCTTTTCTGTTGTGTACTGACGCCGTTGTGAGCCGGGGCCTTTTGTTCGGCGGCAGACGAAGAGAGAAGACGCAGGGGAGAACCAGTGTCCGGTGGGAGACCATTTGTTCGAAATGGATTGCGAGCGACGATCGTAAGGTGGTGAGAGCTTCCACGCAGACCGAAGACCAGCGCGTGAGTGACAGAAAAGTTCAAGATGCACTCCAACGTGTTCACATTTGACTGGTTAATTATAATACGCCCTTTTTCTTTCTTTATTTCATTTCTTTAATGACCCTTTAGTTAAGTAACATTAAGTAAATATGATTCCTTTAATCACATGCAGTGTGTTGACTGTTATTTGTTGGTACTGATATACAGCAGCGTAGCAAATTACACCGCACCCACACAAACCAGGGTTTGGGGTGTCAGAGCCTTCTCACGGGATTGACGGGAGCAGAGTGTGTATTTCGTAGACTTAAACAGACAAAGAAACAGGCTCGGTCAGCGATATTGTTATCGTTTTATGGGTCATGGTTTTATATGTAGTTTAAACTTTGTCCATCGTGAGACTCGAGTAGCAATGGAATTACCAGTATACTGAGAGAATGTTCAGAATAAGAAGTGGTATTCTCTGTGCGAGAGACCGGGTGACCGAATAAGCTGTAATAATTACATTGCAGTATTGATGGAACTGGACAAGCAATGACATTTTCTATGTTGTCGGTCGCATGTCAGAGAAAGCACTGATAACACCAGCGAGGTCTATGATGGCCCTGTAGGACAGTGACAGATTTTCTCATTGCTGTAATGGACCCATTGGAAGGAGGAAAATACGGCACTCATCTCCTCACGTCGCACAGAAATCATAAAAGCATCTGTCTCATATCTCTTGTGTTTCTCAATCTATGGTGAAGTATCATTATGCTCTTTGGAAACTTCCTTCTCATTTGAACAATATATTTGTATGAATTATTGTTATTTTAAACGAACATGAACCGCCATAACAGAAAAAGAACAGATATTTTTGCGAGTACTCGACAGACATCTCACCGCCACTACTACTCCACTGCCCCTCAGTGATCAGATTGGTTATTGTACCAGAGAAAGTGTCAGACCTGGTGTGAAAACACTCAGGGGATGCGCAATTCAAAAAAAAAACATTAATAACTCTTTAACGTTTACCTTTGACGCGTGAGGAGATGTGCAGAAGAATGGGAAAATATTGAATTTGGGGAGGGAAGGGACTATGCTATTGCGTAAGATCGTGAGATCATAAATTGGGAAGAGATGTACGGCGAAATGCACTAAATTAATATAGAGATTGTTAATGGAGAACTTGTATTGGGCTATGGGAGCAGACAGCTGAATGGCTCGGCCGAAGAGCATGGTTTTGTTCTGTCCTTTTAGACAATGCAGACAGCCTATTGGAGCCTGCTGCTGGATCTGGGCTGACTGACTGAAAACAGCAGTTGGAATCTAATGCAGGCAAGTGCAAGGTGTTGACCGTCGCTGGCCTAAGCAAGGTGGGTCTCACACAGGAAGAGGTAGGGAACTGAGGTGTGCGGGAAAACAAAGGGATGAGGGATTACATGTCCCTAATTCGTTGAAAGTAGCGTCACAGGTAGATATAGTCGTAACGAAAGTGTCTGCACACTGGCCTTCATAAGTCAAAGTATTGAGTGCAGGACTTGGGATGTTATGGTGAAGTCGTATAAGACACCAGTAAGGTCTAATATGGAATATTGTATGCAGTTTCGTTTGCCTACCTACAGGTAACGTGGAATTGTTGTTTAAAGATTACAGCCAAAATTTAAAACGGGCGATTGGAGTACATGGGCAAACAGGTCAGGTTCAATAGGCTTGGACTTCGTTACTGGAGATTTGCAGATTGCTTGTAGATTTGATGCAGGTATTCAAATGTGTGAGGGAATAGACAGGGTAAAATGGGTGGAGGGATGTGTGAGAGCGGGTTTAATGGGAGCGAGAGAGGGAATTGGGGAGAAGGGAGAGGAGGGAGTGAGTGGAGAAAGGTTGTGCAGAGGGGGGGTACGTATATATTCCCAAACCAAAAGCCGTGGATGAACCAAGAGGTACAACGTCTACTGAAGGCCAGATCTGTGGCGTTCATGTCCGGCCACCCAGGTCCGCACCGAAAAAGCACGTATGACTTTCAGAGGTAATTTAAAGGGCACAGAGGTACTTTCGAAATGGCTTCAGGCAACATCGGATGTACAGCAACTCTGGAAGGGTTTGTACGTCATTACTTCCTATAAAGCGAAACCCAACAGCATGAATGGCAGCGATGCTTCACTATCGGATGAACCCAACACCTCCTGTGCCGGCTTTGAAAGGATTAATGTAACTGCAGCTGTTAATATCCCCGATGGCACTGTGACCTCGGTCTCGGAGGTCCGTATTAGGCTGTATTTAAAGAGGGCAAAGCTTCGCAAGGAGGGAGACCCAACGGAATACCTGGAAATGTTAAGAAAACGTGTGCCAACTAACTGGCGAGAGCATTAAAGGATATTGTCCAACTTTCACTGCTGCGGGGTGGGGGATTTCCCACTTGCTCCGAAGGGGCAACAATTATACCAGTGCCTAAGAAGGGTAGTATGAACTGCTTTGATGTGTATCGCACAGAAGCACTCACATCTACAGTGAGGAAATAGCTTAAGAGTTTGTTTTTGACTGGACTGAACTCTTGCATGGGCAAGAACCTGAAGCCATTGCAATTTGCCTATCGTCACAATCGGTCAACAGCAGGTGGAATCTCAATGGCTCTTCACAAGGCCTTCTACTTGGACAATACAAACAATTATGACAGGAAGCTGTTCATCGACTACTGCTCAGCATTTAACACCATCATTCCCACAATCCTGACTGCTAACTTACAAAATCTGAGCGTCTGTACCTCCCGCTGAAATTGAATCCTCAACTTCCTAACTGGAAGACCACAATCTGTACGGATTGGTGATAATATCTCCTCCTCGTTAATGATCAACACTGGAGTACCTCAGGGGGCTGTGTGTGTTAACCCACTGCTGTACTCTCTCTGTACCCATGACTGTGTGTCTAGGCATAGTTCAAATAGACCTATCAATTTGCTGAGGATACAACCATGGTTGGTAGAATCTCTGATGGAGGTGAGTGTGCATACAGGAGCGAGATATACCAACTGATGGCGTGCTGACGCGGCAACAACCTTGCACTCAGCATTAGGAGACCGAAAGTTCTGATTGCGGACATCCGGAATGGAAACACGAAGGAATGAAGACCAATCCTCATAGAGGGGTCAGAAGTAGACAGAATGAGTAGTTTCAAGTTCCTGGGTGTCAAGACGGCTCGGGACCTAAGCCGGCCCAGTACATCGATGTAGCTTAAACAAGGCAAGACAGCGACTTCGTCAGGTGGGTGACAGATTTGGTATATTAACCTTTGTATACTGTTCGGGTCAAATTTGACCGGTTTTGACATTAGACAGCAGTAAAAACACCCTAATTGACATTTTTAGCCGAAATTCGATGACTTTTCTTAAAGTGACCCAACATGCGCAAAAATGAAAATAATTTTTAAAAAATTAAACACGGGGAAATCTGCAGATGCTGGAAATTCAAGCAACACAAACAAAATGCTGGTGGAATGCAGCAGCCCAGGCAGCATCTCTAGGAAGAGGTACAGTCAACGTTTCGAGCCGAGACCTTCGTCAGGACTAACTGAAAGAAGAGATGGTAAGAAATTTGAAAGAGAGAGGGAAAGGGGGAGATCTTAAATGATAGGAGAAGACAGGAGGGGAGGGATAAAACTAAAAGCTGGAAAGTTGATTGGCAAAAGGCATACAAGGCTGGAGAAGGGAGAGGATCATGGGACCGGAGGCCTAGGGAAAAAGAAAGGGAGAGGGGAGCACAAGAAGAAGATGGAGAAAGGTCAAGGAGTTATTGTGAGGGGGACTGAGAGAGGAGGGGGAAGGGAGGAAAATAAGCAAATAAAGAGGCAAAGAAACAAATAAATAAATAAGGGATGTGGTAAGAGGAGGAGAAGGGGCATTAGCGGAAGTTAGAGAAGCCAATGTTCATGCCATCGGGTTGGAGGCTACCCAGACGGAATTTAAGGTGCTGTTCCTCCAACCTCTGTGTGATTTCAACTTGACAGTAGAGGAGGCCGTGGATAGACGTATCAGAATGGGAATGGGACCTGTAATTAAAATCTGTGGCCAGTGGGAAATCCTGCTTTCTCTGGCGGACAGAGCGCAGGTGTTTAGCGAAACAGTCTCCCAGTCTCTTCGGGACTCACTAATATATAGAAGACAGCACCGTGAGCACCGGACGCAGTATATCACCGTAACCGACTCACAGGTGAAGTGTCGACTTACAGGCGAATGACTGTCTGGGGCCCTGAATGGTCACCCGCAACGGGATCTCACGACCAAGCAGATCTTTCTCTCTTCCCCCTCCCTTTTCTGCTTTCTGCAGGGATTGCTCCCTACGCGACTCCCTTGCCCATTCTCCCCCCTCCATCCCTTCCTACCAATCTCCCTCCCTGCACTTATCCTTGTAAGCGGAACAAATGCAACACATGCCCTTACACCATCCTCCCGCACCATTCAGGGTCCCAGACAGTCCTTCCAGCGACGTGTATACCTATATTGACAAATACGGAGATATGTGTGTCAGGGATAGACAGAAAGGGAGAAAGAGACGAAAAAGAAAGAGAGATAGGGAGAGAGAGGGGAGTGGATACAGAGGGAGAGAGAACATAGATGATATAGTGAGAGGCTGGAGGAAGAGTGGGAGAGAGAAGAGAGGTAACCTTGAGAGCGGAAGTTTGTGCATTAGGCAGAAAAAGCAAAGCGTGAAACGGAGAAAGAGAAGGGGAAATAACAAGCAACACACATCAAAGTTGCTGGTGAACGCAGCAGGCCAGGCGGCATCTCTACGATCCTCCCCCTCCTGTCTTCTCCTATCATTTTGAATCTCCCCCTCCCCCTCCAACTTTCAAATCTCTTACTCACTCTTCCTTCAGTTAGTTCTGACGAAGCGTCTCGGCCTGAAACGTCGACTGTACCTCTTCCTAGAGATGCTGCCTGGCCTGCTGCGTTCACCAGCAACTTTGATGTGTGTTGCTTGAATTTCCAGCATCTGCAGAATTCCGGTTGTTAGGGGAAATAACAATATGTGGAGTGTAATCACTCTCTTATCTAGAGACTAGTGTTTTACTACAGAGACGGTGAGTGGTCCACATTGTCTCTGTGTTGACTTGCTGTATTAAGTGTGCGCTTGTCCGGAGCCTGTACATAACGAGAGATGACACGAGATATTGACATCCACAAGAGCCAATGCTTGAGAAGAAAAACAACTCATGAGTTTAAGGACTCCAATCGGAAATGTTACATCCTCTAGTGTAGCTACCTTGTGCAAACAGAAGCTCATTAATTCATCTGGACACACTGCATCAAGAACAACATCAAGAATGAGTCTAGAGAGCATCTGAAGCCGCCACCTACTTTGCCTACTGGGTAGTTAGTTGATGAAGCCCCTCGCTATTCTCCGCAAAGCTTCCAACTCAACATGAATCACACATGCAAATATAGGAAGCCATCTGCTAGCTCGGTGCTTTGATCACCCCCGCATTTATAAAGTTAGACGGAGCTGCATCTGGCTTGTTAGCAACCAAATGACCCTCAGTGTGTGTTCCAATAAGACTATAAGGCCCTAAGACATGGAAGCAGAATTAGTCCATTCGCCTGTCAACTCTGCTCCGTCAATCTATCATGCCTGATGCAAGATCCCACTCAGCTGCATAAATCTGCCTTCTCGCCATAACATTTCATGCCCTGACTAATGAGGAAACTATCAATGTTTCCTTTAAATATATCCACGGACTTGGCCTGCACATTTGTTTTTGGCAGAGCATTGCACAGATTCACAGCTCTCTGGCTAAGCAACATCATTCTTCCTTTTGCTCTAAAATGATTCCCTCAAACTTCAGGCTGTGTCCTCTTTTTCTGGAGACTCCTACCATGTGAAACATCGTTTCCACATCCACCTAAACTAGTACTTTCAACATTATGTACGTTTCCATGCGATCAATCTGCATTCTTCTAAATTCCGCTGATTACAGGCACAAAGGTGCAACACCCTCACATGTTCACCCTTCCTTCCCGGAATAATCCTCGTGATCCTCCTCTGTACTCTCCCCAATGAGAACACATCCCTTCTGGGATATGGGTGGCAGCGCTCCAAGTGCGGACTGACCTGTGTCTCACACGTCGTCAGCAATATCTCCTGTTTTTTTTTTTTTTTTAATATTCTATTCCCCTTGAAATAAATAGAAGCATTACAATTGTTTTCTTTACCATAAACTCAATCAGTAACTTGACCTTCTCGGAGATTCGCAAGGGTTTCTTAAATCCCTTTGCACCTCTCATGTTTGAATTTTCTCTGAATTTAGATAACAGTCTGCACTTTTCTTCCTTAACCATTCGATACTTTTCGATCTCTCTCTCTCTCTATCCCTGTATCCATCTGTCCATCTATCTATATGCTGCCACAAAGCCAGTAGTTTTAACTCATATTGAATAACAGTGATAATAAACCGTATTCTGATTCTGATTGTTAATGTTTACTCCAATGGACAGAAGACTGTTCCTCCACAGGAAGTCTTCCTGCACTCTCTGAGACCAAAGCTACCCACAATACACCGGGTACATCAGCAAAAACAACACGTGAAATTGGAAAGGACATGCCCGGAAAAATAGAGCAGTGGCCTATAGACCTTAATCTACAGATTAAGTCAGCAATTGTTCCCCACTTGCATGGTGGTACAACTGCTCAATCTGGAATTAATCTCTCTTCATTTAATAATGACAGTTGTCTGCACCGCAGTGGACGTATTATATTTAACATTACGATATTCCATCTACACTTTCTCACCCAGTCTTTCAAGTGATCCATCACCCCTTATGGCCTCCCAAGACCTGCTTGGCACTCACAGCTACACACTGATGAGTATGGGCAGAAACCACGGGAATTGGGCATGTGCCCCTCCCCCGTTAAAGGACTTTCATTGTTGGGACCTGAGCACCACTGCCGTGATTTCCCACTGTTCACAGCTTGCCAGCGTGGCAATGATTACATCAATCCCACTCTACATTGTATGGATATTAACCGAGACTCCGCCTTTAATCTCAACAACATCTCCAACACGGTGTTATGTCTGATACTGAGTTCCTTTGGATGGGATGAAGACGAAGTGCGAGGCAAAGCGAAGGATGGGTCTCTATATACCAGACCAATATCGAGGGGTATGTGTAAGAGATTAGATTAGATTATGAGAACATAAAGTCCTCTTTAATTGTTATTTCGTCATGCATGCATTAAGAAATGATACAATGTTCCTCCAGAATGATATCACAGAAACACAAATCAAGACTGAAAAACTGACAAAAACCATGTAATTATAACATATTGTTACAACAGTGCAAAGCAATATCGTAACTGTATAAAGAACAGACCACGGGCACGGTAAAAAAAAAAGTCTCAAAGTCCCTCGAATGTCCCATCATCTCAGGCAGACGGTAGAAGGAAGAAAATAAAAACTCTCCCTCCAGCGCCGCAAACTTGCCGATGCAGCACCCTGGAAGCACCGGACCACAGCCGACTCTTGAGTCCGTCCGAAAACTTCGAGCCTCCGACCAGCCCTCCGACACAGAGCACCGAGCGCCATCTCTGCCGAGTGCTTCGAACTCAGCCCCGGCAACAGGCAATAGGCAAAGCCGAGGATCTGGGGCATTCCCCTCCGGAGATTCTCGATCGCACACTAGCAGCGGCAGCGAAGCAGGCATTTCAGAAGTTTCTCCGTGATTCTCACGTCTTTCTGATAGACAGAAGAGAGAGAGAGAGAGAGAGAGAGAGAGAGAGAGAGAGAGAGAGATACAGAAAGAGAGAGAGGGGCAGAGAGAGATACAGAAAGAGCGATTAGGTGACAGAAAGACAGAGAGAACAAGAGTGCATAGCTGAAATACTAAGAGTTTAAGAGGCTGCAGGAAGAATGAGCAAGGGAACAGATTATTGAGAGCGAGATTGGATTGTGTGCCTTAGACAGATACAGCAAAGCGTGAAACCGAGAGAGAAAGGGAAAGAACAGTAGATGCAGTATAGTCTCTTGACTCTCATACCTAGAGACCGCAGTTTCACTGCAGAGACAATGAGTAGTCCGCATTACATCTGTGTTGCAATGATGCACTAGGTGTGTGCTTGTCCGGAGCCTCTGTTTACTGAGAGATGACACTGGATATTGACATCCACAACAGCAAATCAGCAAGTACATGACAAGGAAATCAACTCCTGCATTGGCTGTTCTGGATAGCAACATCCCGCATCATCTTGCCGTATATAGAGGCTCCGGACAGGTTCACACCCAGTACAGCAAGTCAGCAAGTTAACAAACGAGGTAAGTCTGTCTACTTATCGTTTTTGCAGCAGAACTTTAGTTTCTGGATATTAGGGACAGGGGATTATACTGCAAATATCGTTCTCTCTCTCTTTCTCTCTCTCTCTCTCTCTCTCTCTCTCTGTCCCTCTTTTTCTCTCTCTCTCTCCACTCTCCTCTCTCTCCCTCGCTTTCTCTCTCTCTCTCCCTCTCTCTCTCTCTCTCTCTCTCTCTCTCTCTCTCTCTCTCTCTGCTTGTCTCTCCCTGTCGATCTCACTCCCTTTTGTTTGACTGTATTTATCTCCTTCCCAGCCTCCTTAACGCACACACTCCCCACCTCTCTGTCTGCCTTACGGACCCTTTCCTGCTCTTCCTCCACCCCCTCCACCCCATACTGTTCCTCTTCGTTCAGTCTCTATCTCACTAATTCAGCTCTGCTCTCTCTCTCTCTCTTTTCCAATCTCTCCCTCTAGCCTTGTCGCTGTTTCTCACCCCCATCCCTCGGCCTCTGGAGAATTCTTACCCACCTCCCACCCTACCTGCCGGACCGTCTTCATTCCACTAAAATAAACTCGGTATTGGGCGGACAACAGTGTTAGAGATTTGGGTGGGATTAAAGGCCAAGACTCGGTGAATGATTACACAACAAACAATGGGATTAAATTCATCTCTGGCGGGTTGGCAGACTGGGAGTCTCGGGAAATGACGTTCAGTGGTGCTCTGATCGCAAAGACCAGGCCATTAACTGAGGCTCGTGAGGTGTGGTCACTGGTCCTATTTCCGTGATGTCTGACCACACTCTCCAAGGTGTAGCTATGAGTCAGTGGGTGACGATAGCAGATACATAAACATAAGCCCATCTGGCTTGGTGCCGAAAACTGAGTCATTACTAAATGAGCAGAGACCTGTTGACAGTGATGTCCAGAGTGTGTAGCTGTGCCAGCACGTCACAGACCATCCTGGAGTAACAAATCCCGAACTCACTGCTGGTCTTTATACCTAGGCAGCCTGATTACTGAAGTGAGCAAAGTTCATTCCAGTTGAACGCGCCATTGTTGCAGATACACCAGAGTACTGTTGACAGTTTTGGTCTTCCAAAGTGCAGGGACAATCCCCTGTGGAAGGATGCTGGTCTGTCCTTTTAAGGAGGAATTAACAATCAGAATCAGAATCAGGTTTATATTCTCTGAGATACTGCGTGATTGTGAAATTTGTGTTTTTGTGGCAGCAGCACAGTGCAAAGGCAGAAAGAATGGCAAAAAAATAAATAAAAATGGTTGGATAGATTTACATATAGATAGATAGACAGATAGACCGATATATAAACAGATAGATCGATTCATTCATTCATTCGTAGATTGAGATAAATGGACAGATAGATAGATAGATAGTCAGACAGTTAGTTATAGAGATTGAAGCGTATCCAATTGACAAGCACTCAGCTGGTTGGAGACAGGGAGCATATTTTCCTTGCTTCAAGTGTTTTGGATCAGGGTTCCAAACACACTCCGAATGATGTAAAATATCACGGACATATGGGCGATATGTTTTGCTTGTTGCAACAGTGCAACATGAAGACAGAAAGGTTGTAAATTAGAATAAATAAATATTTCGCTCGGGCACCAGCTGTAGGAAGAGGAAGTGGTGACAGTTTAGTTCCAGTGAGCTTCACTAGAACTGAGGAGAGAGAGGAAAGCAGTGAGCTTGGGCAATGGAGAATGTGGATCAGCTTTGTAGGAACAAAATAAATGTCTCATTTCCGCTGAGATTGGATCATCTCATGCGGCAGAGAAATTATTTTATCTCAAATACGGAGATTCAGGGAAAAAAAAAAACTTGCTATGAAGCCCATATAAAAGGGTATCTCCGTCCCGCAGTTTCTTTCCCAATAGCCCACCTCTTCCAGCACCCATCCTTTTCCGCCTCTCTCCGCCCCTTCTCTCGCCCTTCTTCATCCCCTTCCCCACAGTGCTGTGTGCCCTTATTTTTCTAGTGTGGAGGAGATTAACTAAGACGTTCGACCCGATGGGAATTATATCCCGTGTATCAGATATTTCAATAGAGCACAATATAGATCCAAGATGCGGGTGAGCGGTTCGGCAGGATTGTGTAGAGACCAGTTTTTAACTATATATATTTGCTGGGGGTTCTGGAACCTGGAATACGCCGCAGAGTGTGTTAGGTGGAACGGTGCGTGGATGTTGAGACCATCGTACTCCCTAGCATCAGGACCAACACACTGAAGTTGTGGCTTTGTAGCCTGGTATTAAGTACTAAAATGGTTTCAGTGTGTTAAAGGGTTGCTTGCTATACAACCAAGTGAACGGTCTTAATGCATTGGCAAATTCTGGGCAGTGACTGATTCTATTTCCCACAGTGTGATCATGCTGTCTCTATTTCTGCTGGTTGCCGCACTTGTCATCGAGGAGGGGTTGGGTGACAGGTAAGGTCTAAGCCAAGTTCCATTCCGTCCGCAACCCTACATCTGTCGGTCTGCCCGATTCCGTGTCCAGCTCCGCACCCTCCTCAGCCACGTCGCCGTCCCTGTCCCGGCTCTGTCCGTGTCCTGGTTGCCTCGCCTTCTTCCCCAATCCCACGTCCCTGCACCAGCTCCGCCTCTCCAAACCGCCCCGCGTAAATCCCTTTCTCTCTGCTACGTATCCCGGGACAAGAACGACAACAGGGTATAAGGATTGAACATTTGCGCCCAGTCACGTCAGTAACAGGAGACGCTTTGTAACATGCACTACAAGAGCTCCTAACGGAGCTCCTTTGATTAAAAAAAAAAGAAAATAAAACAATCGCAGTCAAAAGCCGAAAAAGGAGAATTACTCTCGCACGTCCGACGACCAACCAATTCAACACGTCATCGAGGGGCTGCATACGCCTTTGCCACATGATCGCAATCGACCTGATATAGTCCCACCACTCCTCAGCCGCGTTTCCCTCGGCGCGACCTCGTGTTTTCAGTCCCAATCTCTCCCAGCCGCATTCACTTTCTCAACTCAACACCTCTGTCCAGCTTCACTTGCTGTGTAGACTCTCTGGCATTCCATACGTCCACACTCACTAATCCTCTGTCCTAGCCCACCTTCCGCGCATCTCCCCTGAGGACTCCTTCTGCCCCATGCTGTCTACAGAGTCCCCTGTGGCATTCAAGCTCTGCCTACCTTACTGATAACCGCAGCATTTTCTATCGCTACTGTACCCAGCGCCGCATCATACCTTTGCCCTGCTTTGCTCTTCAGCACAGCATACCTCACCAACCCAAACTCCTTCCCAACAACCCGCCTCCCACTTGTCCAGTGCACCCCACTCTCAGTGTCGCTTTCTCTTACACTGGTGGTTTTTGGTCTGTGAGACTCCGTTGGCTCACTTCTGATGATCCATTGCCCTGTGAACTGTGTGGGATGACTGATTCCTGTGCTGCAACTGAGCTGTTTAATTCTCTCAATGTGTTTCTGCTTCCAGTCATTGTCTGGATTCGGATGTCCTGTGCACCACTGCGGATTATCAGGTAACGTGTTCGCGAACATCACTGTTCCCTCCCTCCTTCAGACCGAGCCACCGTCTCTCCTTCAGCCGGATCTGTTCATTTATCGGATAACCCATCTCATCTCCAGGCAGCCAGCTAGTCGCCTATCATAGCTCAGCATCTTCATCTGTGTATCCAATTAGCAGCCGGCGTCTTGCATAAATCACACTCTTCAGGAACAGCCATGAGCATGCTCCTTCTCGTCACGTTGCATCATGACCTGGGGTGAATCACATTCGATCTTTCGTCACTGGTTCGGAACCCTGGAAATCCTTACCCCTCATACAGTGGTATCTGTAGCAACAGAAGGACAACAGGCAATTAACCCCCACTTTGGCCTGGGAGGGAATGTGTGAAGGGTAAAGCAACAATTATAGGAAGGTTGCGCATTCTTCGGAGCGGGTATAGAAGCGCTCTACTAGATTACTCTACCTGGTTAGAGGGGAATGAAAGCATACGGACAGTGAGAAGGGAAGGGATATTAGTTCACTTAGACACTTGATTACGAATTTAATAGACTAGACGCAATACGGTGATCCGAGGTACCCGTTCCTGTGCTCTGGTGTTCTATGTTCTATATTCTATGCTATATAGAACCATAGAACTATAGAACACTACAGCACAGAAAAAAGGTCATTCGTCCCTTTTAGTGGTGTGGCTTTGCTAGTCAGGAAAATGTTACAGCAGTGCTCAGGCAGGACAGATTAGAGGGCTTGTCTACCGAGGCCATATGGGTGGAACTGAGAAACAGGAAAGGAATGACCACGTTGATGGGGTTGTATTCTAGACCACCCAATAGTCAGCGAGAGTTGGAGGAGCAAATCCGCAGAGAGATAGCAGACAACGGCAGGAAACATTAAGTTGTGATAGTAGAGGATTTAAATTTTACGCATATTGCTTGGGACTCCAATACTGTTAAAGGTCTAGACGGGTTCGAGTTTGTAAAATGTGTTCAGGAATTTTGTTTTTCTAATCAATATATAGAGGCAACAACTAGAGAGAATACAATATTAGATTTCCTATTAGGAAACGAGTTAGGACAGGTGACGGAAGTGTGTGTAGGGGAATACTTTGGTTCCAGTGATCATAACACAATTAGTTTCAACTTGATCATGGATAAAGGTAGATCTGGTCCTCGCGTTGAGGTTCTAAACTGGAAAAAGGCAAAATTTGAAGAAATGGGAAAGGATCTAAAAGGCGTGGATTGGGACAGGTTGTTCTCTGCCAAGGATGTGATTGGTAAGTGGGAGGCCTTCAAAGGTGAAATTTTGAGAGTGCAGAGTTTGTATGCTCCTGTCTGGATTAAAGGCAAAGTGAATAAGTGTAAGGAACCTTGGTTCTCAAAGGATATCGGAACTCTGATAAAGATGAAGATGGAGATGTATGACATGTACAGGAAAGAAGGAGGAAGTAAGGTGCTTGAGGAGTATAAAAAGTGCAAAAATAAACTTAAGAAATCAGGAGAGCTAAAAGAAGACATGAGATTGCCTTGGCAGTCAAAGTGAAGGATAATCCGAAGAGCTTTTACAGGTATACTAAGAGTAAAAGGATAGTAAGGGATAAAATTGGTCCTCTTGAAGATCAGAGTGGTCGGCTATGTATGGAACCAAAAGAAATGGGGGAGATCTTAAGTCGGTTTTTGCGTCTGTATTTACTACGAAAACTGGCATGAAGTCTATGGAATTGAGAGAATCAAGTAGTGAGATCATGGAATCTATTCAGATTGAAGAGGGGGAGATGCTTGATATCTTGAGTCAAATCAGAGTAGATAAATCCCCAGGACCTGACAGAGTATTCCCTCGGACCTTGAAGGAGACTAGTGTTGAAATTGCAGGGGCCCTGGCAGATATATTTAAAATATCGGTATCTACCGGTGAGGTGCCGAAGGATTTGAGGATAGTTCATGCGGTTCCTCTGTTTAAAAAATGCTCTAAAGATAATCCGGGAAATTATAGGCCGGTAGTAGGTAAATTATTGGAAGGAGTACTAAGAGAAAGGATCTACAAGTATTTGGGTAGACAGGGCCTTATCAGGGAGCGTCAACGTGGCTTTGTGCGTGGTAGGTCATGTTTAACAAATCTGTTGGAATTTTTCGAGGAGGTTACCAGGAAAGTGTATGTTGTCTACATGACCTTTGACGAGGTCTGGCATGGGAGGTTAGTTAGGAAGATACATTCGCTAGGTATACATGGAAATGTAGTAAATTGGATTAGACATTGACTCAATGGAAGAAGTCAGAGAGTGGTAGTGGAGGATTGCTTCTCTGAGTGGAGGCCTGTGACTAGTAGTGTGACTCAGGGATCAGTGCTGGGTCTATTGTTATTTATTATCTATATCAATGACCTGGATGATAATGTGGTAAATTGGGTCAGCAAATTCGCTGATGATACAAAGATTGGTGGTGTAGTGCACAGTGAGGAAGGTTTTCAAAACGTCCAGAGGGATTTAGGACAGCTGGAAAAATGGGCTGAAAAAATGGCAGATGGAGTTTAATACAGACAAGTGTGAGGTATTGCACTTTGGAAGGATAAACCAAGGTAGAACATACAAGGTAAATGTTAGGACAATGAGGAGTGCAGTAGAGCAGAGGGATCTGGGAACACAGATACAAAATTCCCTAAAAGTGGCGTCATGGGTAGATAGGGTCGTAAAGAGTGCTTTTGGTACATTGGCCTTTAAAAATCAAAGTATTGAGTATAAGAGTTGGAATGTTATAGTGAAGTTGCACAAGGCATTGGTGAGGCCGAATTTTGAGTATTGTGTGCACTTTTGGTTACCAAATTACAGGAAGGATATAAATAAGGTTGAAAGAGTGCAGTGAAGGTTTACAAGGACGTTGCCAGGACTTGAGAAACTGAGTTACAGAGAAAGGTTGAATAGATAGAGGTATATAAAATTATGATGGGTATAGATAGAGTGAAGGCAAGCAGGTTTTTTTCCACTGAGGCTAGGGGAGAATAAAAAGAAAAAAAAACACAGGACATGGGTTAAGGGTGAAGGGGGAGAAGTTTAAAGAGAACATTAAGAGAGGCTTCTTCGCACAGAGAGTGGTGGGAGTGTGGAATGAGCTGCCAGATGAAGTGGTAAATGCGGACTCTCTTTGAACATTTAAGAAAAACTTGGACAGGTGCATGGATGAGAGGTGCATGGAGGGATATGGTCCAGGTGCAGGTTAGTGGACCTAGGCAGAAAAAAATGGTTCGGCACAGCCAAGAAAGGCCAAAAGTCCTGTTTCTGTACTGTAATGTTTTATGGTTCTATGGTTCTAGTCTGTGCCGAAACTTCATTGCGCTGCTGCCATTGACCTGCATCCAGTCCATAACCCTCCAGAGCTCTTCGATCCATGTATCTGTCCAAATTATTCTTCAAACTTAAGAGTGAGCCCGCATTTACCACGTCAGCTGGCAGCTCGTTCCACACTCCCACCACTCCCTGAGTGAAGACGTTCCCCCTAATGTTCTCTTAAAACCTTTCCCCTTTCACCCTAATGCCATGTCCTCTCGTATTTATCTCTCCTAATATAACTGGAAAGACCCTAATCGCATTTACTCTGTCTATACCCCTCATAATTTTGTAAACCTCTATTAAATCTCCCCTCATTCTTCTGCTCTCCAAGCAGTAAAGTCCTAACCTGTTCAATCTTTCCCTCTAACTCAACTCCTGAAGACCCGGCATATCCTAGTAAACCTGTTCTGCACTCTTTCAATCTTACTGATATCCTTCCTATTGTTAGGTGACCATAAATGCACAGAACACTCCAAACTTGGCCTCACCAATGTCTTATACAACCTCACCAAAACATCCTAACTCCTATATTCAATACTTTGATTTATGAATGCAGGATGCCAAAAGCCTTCTTTACTACCCTGACGACCTGTGACGCTACTTTAAGGGAATTATGTATCTGAACTCCCAGATCCCTTTGTTCCTCCGCACTCCTCAGTGCCCTATCATTTACTGTGTATGTCCTACCTTGATTTGTGCTTCCAAAATGCAACACCTCACACTTGTGTGCATTAAATTCCATCTGCCATTTTCTGGCCCATTTTTGCTGTTGGTCCAGATCCCTCTGCAAGTTTGAAAGCCTTCCTCGCTGTCCACAACGCTTCGAATCTTAGAGTCACCAGCAAACTTGCTGATTCATTATAATCTAGATCACTGATATAGAAAACGAATAACAATGGTCTCAGCACAGATCCCTAAGGCACACCACTAGTTACAGGTCTCCAGTCTGCGAAGCGATCATCCACTTCCACTCTCTGTCTTCTCCCACACAGCCAATTTCGAATCCAAATTAAATATTGAAACATACAGTAAATCCGGCGTTTGCATCGGCGCCCAATATACTCTAATGTTGAGTGGCGGGCAGTTTGCAAGGATCGGCACACTTCTGCTGCCGCCTTCGGAGCTCCACAAATTTCTAAGCCTGACACGTAGGTCCACGGAATGTACAAGGCCCACCGGAGCACCCGAACTAACCCACGCGATTACAGAGAGAACAGCGATACTCTTTACAGCCGTGAGTGCAGTGATGGTCGTGTGCATAGAGCTATAAATCTCTACGCTAGTCGCTACATTACGCTACCACCCTGCCGGAAGTCCCAGAAGAGACTGATGCAACACACACAAAATGGTGGTGGAACTCAGCAGGCCAGGCAGTATCTATCATAGATGCTGCCTGGCCTGTTGCGTTCCACCAGTATTTTGTGTGTGCTGCTTGAATTTCCAGCATATGCAGATTTTCTAGTGTTTGCGTTTTTAAAGGGACTGATGTCACAGGTGCGGAGTACCTCCTGTACCTGCTCAGAGTTACTTGTGGCACGTTCAGCCCTTCGCCTCGTCAGTGCCGTGTGGCTGTACTATTTACCGTGAGATTATGGTGCCATTTCATTGTCTGCTAATCTTGCTTCCCACCCCTCTCCGAGCCCCACACCACAGTCCCAGACTTCCAACTCCGCACACTAACAATAGCATCGTATATCGACAGATCCGGCGTTACAAGGAATCGGTCTGGGTTGGAACACACGTGAATACTAGCATCAGCCTCAAAATTGGCACTTTCATGAATATCCTAATCGACTATACAACGCGGGGCAACTCCGCAGGTAAGTTGGGAGTGTCGGTGGGTTGGGATGTCAGGAAAGAAGTGGTGACTGTCACAGCCCAGCTGTTACGCAGCTGTCCGCTCTGCATCTTCACCATTGCAGGGCGACCCAGTCTATGTGGCAGCGAGCAGCTGCATACCGCTCCCCCTCGCAATGTGCCTGCACAGTCATGTGGATGTCTTTATCAAGTAATCGATCAGTTGAAAACAGCGGCATTTTTTTTCCAGAAGGTTAAGAGTGTTTGCAGTCCAAAGGCCTGAGCCATAATCCATGATGAATTCAGCTTTACTGGTAGCACCATATTCCAACAGAGTGTTTGTGAATGTGGAACGGTTATGGTAGATCAGAAAATCGGAGAGGATTGAAATCACAGCCGTGAATAAATTTCAGTTTAATAAAGAGAAAATTCCGGTATCACCGAACATAAGAGTACAACGTGGCACAGACCCTCCGGGGCACGATGATGTCCTGACACTTTATCCAGCGTGAGATCAATTTAACCCTCTGTCCTGCGTAGCCTCCCTTTTAATTTCTCATTCGTATGCCCATTTTGGAGTTTCTTCAATTCTCCGAAAGTATCTGTCTCATTCTACGCCCTTGGCCGAGCGTTCCACACACCCACCATTCTCCACGTACAGGAACCTGCATCATATTTCACATATATACCCCTCCAATAACCCTCCCATCTGCTCCCTAGTGCTAGTCCTTATTACGCTCGGCAAAAGTCCAAGTCGTTTTCGTCGTCGTTGTCGTCGTCTTCTTTTCTTCTTCTTTTTCTTCTTCTCCTCCTCCTCCTCCTCCTCTTCCTCTTCTTCTTCTTCTTCTTCCTCTTCCTTCTCTTCCTTCTCTTCTTCCTCCTTCTTCTTCTTCTTCTTCTTCTTCCTCTTCCTTCTCTTCCTTCTCCTTCTTCTCCTTCTTCTCCTTCTTCTTCTTCTTCTTCTTCTTCTTCTTCTTCTTCTTCTGCTTCTTCCTAGTTGCCCAAACAGGTTCACAGGTCACTGACAGGAGCACGGAGAAACCTTTATCCTGGGTTTTTACAACTTCCTTTCAGCCATGATTCAGTGATGGCCACAACATCATAACTGACAATTAGCAACTATGGAACAATATCATCTACCTTGTTTCTTATACTCTGTGAACTGAGATATAGCACTTTCAGTGCCGTATTTGTTATCGTTTTTGATTGTGCATTCCTAGTGCACTGATGCTCACCCTGCTGACTGCAATTTTGGCTTTTCATCTGCTGCTCTTCCTAAGAGTCTGACAGCACGCTTAAAAAAAAACATCCGTCCTACCGTGAGTCCATTCATCAAGGTCCCACACGCTGTCAAATTAGATTAAATCCTCCCGAACAGTTCCATCAAATGGGTCCACGAGAATATTGCCCCTCCCTGCGACATGTGCAACTTTTCACTTTTCTACAGGTCATTAATTCCCCAGATGAAATCCCAAATGTAAAAAGTAGCGAGCCCAATAGACTCCCAATTGGAACACAACTGGGTGCCTGCATTCAACAAGAAACGGCTACTTTAGTCCCACTCTTTGCGTCCGACCAAGTAGCTACTGTTCTATCCATGCTAGAATGTTTCCTGTAATACCACGGGCTCGTAGTTTGTTCACCAGCCTCATAAGTGGCATCTTGTCAACGGGCTTCAGAAAATCTATGTACACTGCATCATCGAATTCTCCTTTGACTACTCTGCTTATTATTTTTCAATTATTTATGCAAATTGGCATAGGAACAAGATGATCTGATCGCAGTTCAAGGATTAGTGTGGGAGCAGTGGGTTTGAATTCATGGGAAATTGACACCAGTATTGGGGAAGAATGGAGATGTGCCTATGGGACGGGCTCCAGCTGAAACGTGATGTGACCTGGATACATAATTAGGGCTGTGGACATGGCTTTAAACTAAATTGCAAGAGGGTGTTTTCAACAATTTGGATAAGTATGCATAAAGTAATAAAAAGAAAAGTGTCGATAAAATAAGTAAATGCAAAAGATAAAAAAGGGAAAAGTATGGAGTATGGAACAGTCAAGCACAAAAGAGCAAATGATTAAAATATCAGTGTCAGGGCAATTCATTGGAATTCCCGCAGTATTCGAAATAAGGTCAATGAACTTGCGGCACAGAACCAAGGGGTACTATTTAGTGTCTGTCACAGAGACTTGGTTGCAAGGTGATGAGGATAGGGTATTAAATATCCAAGTATATAAGGTAATACGGATGGATAGACAGAAAAGTACGGGACGTGGGATAGCGCTCCTATTCAAAGATGAGTTCAGGGCTATAGTGAGAGGCGATGCAAGATTTGAGGAGCAGAATATTGAATCCATCTGGGAAGTGATTAAGAAAGGGAAAACATCACTCGTGGGAGTTGTCTGTCGGTCACCGAATAATAACTTTACAGTGGCACAGCAATAAACAGAGAAATATCTGAGGCATGTAAGAACGGACAGCAGTTATCATGGTGGTATTTTACTTGCAGGTAGATTGAGCAAATGATTGGGCGAGGCAGTCCTGAGGGAGATTTCACAGAGTGCAACCTTAATGGTTTTCTTGCACAATACCACACAATCAAAAAAAAAGAACAGAAAGAGTGTTACTCTTACTAACTCATCTTTCAATTAGTCCTGACGAAGGGTCTCTGCCTGAAACGTCGATTGTATCTCTTTCAATAGATGCTGCCTGGCCCGCTGCGTTCACCAGAATTCTTTATGTGTGTTGCTTGACATTCTAGCATCTGTAGATTTCCTCGTGTTTGCGATAGAAAAAATGTTGTTTTTTTTTTGATAATTTTATAAATCGGAAAAGGTTAGCTAAAGTGAATGGATGTCCCCTGGATATTGGGAAGGGGGAATTGATGTCGGGTAATCAGGAAATACCCGAGGCTTGGAATGAACATTCTGTGACTGTCTTCACCGTTGAGCACACATCTAATATACCAAAGAGAGCTGTTATGGATGAGATAGGAGGTAAGGACCTCGATATAACCGATAGCAAGAAAGAGGTGGTGCTGAACAAACTTGATCAGGGTCCCTCGGAACTGAAAAAAATGGTAGAAGTTATAGTAGATGCTTACCAAAATGTACTGGACTCTGAGCAGCTCCCCGTAAAACGGAAGACGGCAAATGTCACGTCACCATTAAAAAAAAAGGATATAGGCAAAAGGCATGTAACTATAGGCCAGTTAGATTAACATCCGTAGCTGTGAAAATGTTTGAAGCCATCATTAGCAAAGAAATAGCGAAACATCTGGAAACAGATGGATCCATCAGGCAGACGCGGCATGGATTCAGGGAAGGTAGGCTTCGCTTGAGAAACTTACTGGAGTTATTTCATAATTTAACGAGCCCAGTGGATACAGGGGGACAGATGGACGTTATTTACTAGGAGTTCCGGAAGGCGTTTAATAAGGTAAAACATGAAAGACATACATGGGATAAGGATGCATAGAGTTGGGGTGCTGTATTAGCATGGATAGAGGATTGATTAACTCAGAGGAAAACAGAGAGTCGGTATACGTAGATATTACTCTGTTTGGCAATCAGTTGTTTGCAGTTTGCCGCAGGGGTCGGTGCTGGGTCCGCAACTGTTCAGGATGTACATTAGCGATCTGGAAGAGGGGAACGAGTGCAGTGTGTCTACGTATGTTGATAACACTACACTGAGAGGAAAATACAATTGTGCAGAAGATACGGAGAGTCTGCAGAGACATATAGATAGCTTATGTGAGTCGGCAAGGGTCTGGCTGGCGGACTACAATTTTGCTAAATGCGAGGTCATCCAATTTGCAAGGGAAAATGGAAGAGCAGATTATTATTTAAATGTAAAAAAAAAAAATACAGCATGCAGAGGGACTTAGGAGTGATCGGGCATGAATCAGAGAAGGTTGGAGTGCAGGTGAAACAGGCTATCAAGAAGGCAAAAGGAATGCTGGTCCTCATTGCAAGAGGGATTCAATTTAAGAGCTAGGAGGCCATTCTGCAACTGTACAGGGTACGATCAGCTTCACCTGGAGTACCGTGTGCAGGTTTAATCTCCTTATTTGAGGAGGAATATACTGGAGTTGAGCGCCCTGCAGAGGAGATTCCACAGATTGAATCCAGAGATGAGAGGGGTGAGACGATGAGACGAGATTGAGTTGCCTGGGACTCTACTAGCTGGAATTATAAAAGCGGCTAAATTAATCCTCTATAAAATAAACGACAGAAATTCTGCAGATGCTGGAAATTCAAGCAACACACATAAAAGTTGCTGGTGAACGCAGCAACTTTTATGTGTGTTGCTCTATAAGATAAAGGCGGGATGGTTGTTTGCACTGATAAGCGAGAGTACAACGAAGGGATATAGCCTCAAATCCGTCGGAATAATTTAGAACAGGATGAAGAGGAAATGCTTTTCCCAGAAAGTGGAGAATCTGTGGAATTCTCAGCACAATGGAGGCGCGGAGTCTACCTCAGTAAATATTCTTTAAAACAAGTTTGGATAGATTTTTATATAGTGGGGGAATTAATTGTTATTGCAGAAAGACAGGTAGGTGGAGATGAGTCCATGAACTCATTGAATGGCGGAGCGGGCTCGACCATCAGAGGCCGACGCCTGCTGCTATTTCTTATCTCTTTATGTTCAAAGAATCCAACAGATTTTTAGGCAAGATTTTCCATTGAGAAAACTATTTTCTGACTAAGGCATTTTTTTTTTCATGTGCCTTAAAGTACCCAGAGACCTTATCCTTATTAATCGACTCCAACGCTCCAACGTCTTGTCAAGCCCTGAGGTCAAAGTAATCGCCTACAGATTCCTTTCTTAAGCCTCTCTCTCCCTTTTTGAAGAGTGGTTACGATTTGCCATTTTACAGTCTTCCGCAACCATTGCAAACTTTACTTATTCTAGTACTATATCATTACTAATTCCTCCACAATCTCTTCAGCCACCTTTTTCAGAACCCTAAAGTATGCACCATCTGGTCTAGACGATTTATCTACCTTCAGCATTTTCAGCTTCACCAAACCCTATTCTCTGTCAATGGCAACTTCACGCACCTCATGACGCCTGACAAATGGAGCATCTAGCAAAGTGCTACTGTCTTCCACAGTGACAGTAGAGACTTTGTACATCTCCCATCAGCTATTTTTCACCATTGCAGTTCCTGAGTTCTATCCACAATGACTCAACACCTTCCGACCATATGTTACTCCTTTGAATTCTACTTGCAGATATTCGCTGCCCCCTCTGCGTTTCTGTCTCTCCTCTGGATACAATCTGTAACTTGGACATTTAGTTCACAGCTGTCATCTTCTTTCAATCATGATTCATTATGTCCATAACATAAGACCAGAGGACCATAAAGCATCGGAGCAGAATTAGGCTATGTGGCCCATCGAATCTGCTCGGCTATTCAAGAATGGGTGACCCTTTCATTTGTCTCCTCCTCTACACCAGTTCCCGGCCTTCTTCCCATAACCTTTGACGTCATGTCCAGTCAAGAACTTATTAATCTCTTCCTTAAATACACCCCGTCAGCTGAGCTCCACAGTCTGCTGGTAACAAATTTCACAGATCCGCCACCCTATAGTTAAAGAAATCTCTCCTACTCTCTGCTTTGAAAGCGCTCCCCTCTAATGAGGTTGTGCCCTGTAATTCTAGACTCTCCCAACATGGGAAATATCTTTACAACGTCATTAGGACCAATCATCGTAAGTCTTACACAGTGAGCAGTACGACACTGAGGAACAAAGTCATCTGGCAACACGGTTCTTAATTTATTGAAGCTGGTGTCACAAGTTGATAGGGTGGAGTGCCTGAACTGTGCTACCGCTTTCTATTGAAATTCCTGTTTGAGATTCTAGTGAAAGGAATACATATTTACAACTTTCTTTATCACCCCCCAGGATATCTGATGCATAGCAATGGACTATTTCTCCTTTCACTCACCAGAGATGGAAAGATTACAATGTACTTGATGCTTCCCGAAGAACATTGGGAAAACCCTCCAACACCAACGAACCCACAAGTGAGGACCATCTGCTACCTGATCAGACGTTATATTGTGTCCGGCCCGCAGGCCGAGGGCGGAATGTGGTCGGGAAC
This sequence comes from Mobula birostris, assembly GCF_030028105.1. Classification (NCBI taxonomy): domain Eukaryota; kingdom Metazoa; phylum Chordata; class Chondrichthyes; order Myliobatiformes; family Myliobatidae; genus Mobula; species Mobula birostris. Next base: position 64,024,761 of record NC_092382.1, read on the forward strand.
TAGATGAGGATGCTTTCACTGTAGGATGATGGTTAATTGATTGCATGTGTTTCCGCTACTGAAGTTAGGGACAAGATTGGGGTTCGAGGAAAGCTAGCGTCGGCCCATGTGTGGGATAATCAATGTTTTCCAGTCCGGTGAGGAATTCTGCACCACATAACGCTTTTGCTATTCATTATTAAGGGAAAGGATTTTGGTTCAATGAAAGGCAAACGATAAAGGACGCCGAATTCAGCACCGTTACCTTATGGGGAAATTACACCTGACAAATTAGTTGGAATTCTTTAAACAGGCAGGTTTAACAAAGGCGAGTCAATGGCCAGACTAGAGTCAGTGGCTGTAGTGAACCAGAATGGTGGGGGCGTTGGGGGGTTCGGTCTCATCTGGAATATCCCGGGATGCCGAAGAGGCGAGAAGGAAACGTGTCGCCGTTCAGTAGAGTGGGATGTATGTGAAAGAAACCGGAGGGGATCTCTGATATACCCTTACATCTGACTGAATAGCAGTGCAGCGTCGATAGACGGGTGTGTATCGGAATTTTTCTGTTGTAATTTCTACGATGTTTTTATCTTGCAGGCATTTATAACTCGTTTCCCAACAATGGACGTTTTTGTCAGTAGGATTCGTCGGAGTTTCCTGAAACAGGCAAATTACTTGAATCTTACGCTCACTGAGCAGAAAGCCAATTTCAACAACTCCTTCTACTTCGTAGCTTTCTGCAACAGGTAGGTCACACACCGAGGCGTATAGTTGAGTATGCTGTGCAGCTAATGCATAACGGGGCACAGAACATTCTCTCCTCGCCATTTGGCAGAAGGGAGGGTGAGCTTCTCAAATTTTCCTGGCAGAGTTCTGAACAATTGTGCTGACTTCAATTTTTGTGATTCGGTAATTAAAAGTACTTCGAAATGTCATCCTCAATAAACTCTTGTCAGTGACTAAGACAGGCGAAATGACATCTAATCTGTCGTCGATAACCAGAAGATGTGGGAGCCTTTGTGCCATTCAGCGCTTCGGTTCTGTCCACCGATAATGGCTGATTTATTATCTTTCTATCCTATTCCACTACCTTCTTCCTGTAAACTTTGATATCTTTGCTGAACAAGAGCCTATCAACCTTCACTTTATACTCGGCCTTTTCTCCTTGGAGCGACGGAGAATCAGAGGTGACCTGATAGAAGTGTGTAAGATGATGAGAGGCATTGATCGTGTGGATAGTCAGAGGCTTTTTCCCAGGGCTGAAATGGCTGCCACAAGAGGGGACAGGTTTACGGTGCTTGGGAGTAGGTACAGAGGAGACTTCAGGGGATAAGTTTTTTTTTTTCTTTTTACGCAGAGCGCAGTGAGTGCATGAAATGGGTTGGCGGCAACAGTGGTGGAGGTGGATACGAATCGGATGTTTTAAGAGACTTTTGGATAGGTACATGGAGCTTAGAAAAATAGAGGGCTACTGTTAACCCTGGTAATTTCTAAGGTAGGGACACGTTCTTCACAACGTTGTGGGCCGAAGGGCCTGTATTGCACTATAGGTTTTCTATGTTTCTATGTTAAATGTCCACGAGTACATGTACTCCATGTCCACCTATGGCAATGAATTCCTTGGATTTAACACCCTCTGGTTGAAGAAATGCTTCATCATATCTCGTCTAATTGGACACTCCTCTATTCTTAGGTTTTGCAATCTGGTCCACAATATCTCGGCCATTTAATACTCCGTGAGATCTCAGCTCACATTTCTAACCTCCTGTGAGTACAGGACCTGACCATCCAACACTTCTCTGAAGATAGCACTTGCATTCCGACAGCATTCTAATGATCCTCCTCCTCACCCTCGCCAACTTCAGCACACCCTTTTTTCTATATGGGGTCCACCCCTCAAAGCAATACGCTTAATGTGGTATGGCCAATGATTTATAAATCTTCAGCATTGCATCCTTGCTTTTACTTTTTAATCCTCTCGACATGAATGCTAACCCAGTATTTTCCATCCTTACTATCAACCGAACCTGCATGCTAACCTTTAGAGAATCCTACACGATAACACCAACATCTCTTTGCACATCTTATGAATGGATTTTCGCACCGTTAAGGAAGTTATTTGCGCCTTTAGTAATTCTACCAAAGTGCATCACCATCAATTTCTTGACACTAAATTCCATCTGACAAATCCTTGCCCAATTTCTCAATCCGTTTTCGTACTTGTGAATTCCTCCGGGTTCCTCAAACAAGGCTCCCCCTCCACTAATGTTGGTATCGTATGCAAATGTGGAAGCAAAGCCAGCTATTCACTCATCCAAGTCATTTACATATTACGTGTAACGACGCAATCTCAACACCACTTCCTGAGGAGCAGCGCTATTAACCGCCAGCTAACCAGATAAGTCTCCGTTTCTATCAGATAAGTCCCAGTTACTTTCTTTGTCTGCGGTCTCACGTGGAAGACAATATTCACCTTCAAGGATGGACCTTCTGATATTTCATTCTCCCGACCTACCTCCAGTCCAGTCAGCCTCCGAATCTACGTACAGGCCTTTCAGATTCCCGATCTAACTTCAGTCCATTCAATTCCAACCTATGTTCGGCTTCCATAACAAACTTCAAACCCTTTCACCTCCCAATCTATCTTCAGTCATTTTGACCTCTCAATCTAACTTCAAACATGTCAGCTTCCCGATCTACCTTGGGGCCTGTCAACAGACCAATCTACATATGCAGACTTTTCTGTCTCTCCATTTAACTTCAGATCTTAAACTTGTGGATCTAACTTCGGACGTTTCAGGTTCTCTGAAGACCATAAGACGTACTAGCAGAACCGAGTTATTTGGCCCATCGAGTCTTCTTCAGTATATCATCATGGAAAATCTTATATTCCTCACAGCCCCAATCTTCTGCCTTCTCCCCGGATTACTTCAGACCTTGATCAAAGAAGAAAGAATCCTTTGCAATCGATTCCGGCATCTTCCCATTCAATGAGGTCAGCTTAACTGGCATATAATTTCCTTTCTTCCTCTTGAGGAGTGGAGTGACATTTCCAATTCTGCAGTGTTCTGGACCCATTTGAGAATCTATTGTTTCTTGAAAGGTCACTGATAATGCGACAAACAATCTCTTTAGTGATGTCTTTCAGAACCTTGGCGTCAGATCCTGGTGCCTTGTCTACGCTCAGACCTTCTTAGTTTCCCAAGAACTTTCCCTCTGTTAATGGTAACTTCATACACTTCATGACTGCTGACATTTCGAACATCCAACGAAGACGGGTGAAAAATACAGTTTTCCCGCTATTTCCTTATCGCCAATAACTACCTCTAAGGCATCGTTATACAGCGGTCCAATATCCACTGTTGACTGTATTTTACACTTTATGTATCTGAAGAAACGTTTGCGATTCTCTTTAAGATGATTGGCTAGTACACTTTCGTATTCCATCTTTACAGTCTTAATGTGGTTATTGGATTTTTTTGTTCTGTTGGTATAAGAAAGCTTCCCATTTGTCGAATTTCCCACTAATACTCTGTTTGGCTATTATGTTGGTTTTGCTTTCTCTTGGTAGTAACGGTTGTGTCATGTTGCTTTTAGACTACATCCTACTCTTGGGAATGCATATATCCTGTGCCGTCGGAACTACTTCCAGAAATTCCAGTCTTCCCTGCTCTATCGTCCTCACTGTCAATGTTCTTTTCCAATCAATTCATGTCAACTCCCCTCTCTTGCCTCTGTACTTCTCTATACTCCTCTGTGTCGTGATACATCTGACTTTACCTTCTCTGTTTCAGATTTCAGGGAAAATACGATCATATTATGATCAATTGTCCCATAGGATTCTTTCACCTTAATCTCTCTAATTTAGTCCTATTCATTCCACAACTTCCAATCCAAAATAGCTGATCCCCTAGTCGGCTCAACCAGGAGCTGCTCTAATAATTCAAATTCTAAACATTCCACAAAATTCTCCTCTCGGACTCCAGCACCAACCTAATATTCCCAATCTACCTGCATTAAAAAAAAAAACTCATTGAATATGCGCTTTTGGCATGATTTATTTCTCTCTCGTTGTAATTTGTAGATTACATCCTTACGACAGCTTGGGGCTCTGTATACAACTCCAATGAAGTCTTTTCACCTTTGCTGTTCCTTTGCTCTATCCATAATGAGTAAACAGTTTCCGAACCTGTGTCATATCTTTCTAATGATCTGATTTCCCCTGTTTACCAACAGAGCATTGACAACCGCTCTGTCTTCCTGCCTATCTTTCGATATAATGTGTACCCTTTGGACATTATGTTCCCAGCTGCAATCTTTCTCCAGCCGCGATTCAGTGATGCCTGCAACATCATACTCGACAATCTGTAACCGTACTTCAAATTCATCTACCTTGTTGAGTAACACCTCAGTACTGTAGACACGCTTTTCAATTTTACATTGCAGCTGATCCTGTTGACTGCATTTTTGCCCTATTATCATAATTTCCTTGCTAACAGTCTCACTACACACTGCTTCTGTTTGTAAACCAACTACTTCATGTTTGGCACTGTCACTTCGATTCATATCACCCTGTTAAACTAATTTAAACATATCCGTATTAACTTTTTTACCCTGCCCGTAAGGACTTTCGAATTCCTAAGGCTGAGGTGCAACCGTCCCTGTTGTACGGGTCACGCCTTCCCCAGAAGAGATCCCAATGATCAATAACTTTAACCCCTGCCCGCTGCATCAGCTCCTCAGCCACACATTCACCTGCCAAATCAGTCTGTTCCTACTTTCACTGGCACGTGGTACAGGGAGCAAGAGATAATCACCCTTGAAGTCCTGTTTGTCAGCTTCCTACATAGCTGCCTAAAAACTCTCTTCATGACCTCTTCACCTTGTCTACCTATGTCATTGGTGTCGGTGTACAACAGGACTACTGGCTGCTAATCCAGTCCCGTGGGAATACCTTAGACTCGACACCAGACATCCCTAATTGTGACACCAGGAAGGGAAAATACCATTCGGATGACTCCAGCGCGACAGCAAAATATGGTTTCTGTTCTACTGAGTGATGAATCTCCCATCCACACTTTAGTCATAGAAACATCGATAACCTACAGCAGAATACAAGCAACCTGGCCCCATAAAGTTGTGCCGAACATGTTCCTACCTCAGAAATTACTAGGCTTACCTATAGCCCCCATTTTAAGCTCCATTCCCTATCCAAAAGTCTCCTAAAAGACCCTATTGTATTCGTCTCCATAACCGTTGCCGGCAGCCCATTCCACGCATTCACCACTCTCTGGGTGAAAAACTTACCCCTGACATCTCCTCTGTACCTACTCCGCAGCAGCTTAAACCTGTGTCGTCTTGTAGCAACCATTTCAGCCCTGGGAAAAAGCCTCTTACCATGCAGACGATCAATGCTCTCATCATTTTATACACCTCTGTCAAGTCACCTCTCATCCTCCGTTGATCCAAGGAGAAAAGGCCGAGTTCACTCAACCTATTCTCATAAGGCATGCTCCCCAATCCAGGCAAAATTCTTGTGTATCTCCTCTGCACCCTTTCTATGGCTTCAATATCCTTCCTGTGGTGAGGCGACCAGAACTGAGCACAATACTCCAAATGGGGTCTGACCAGGGTCTTATAACACTACCTCTCGTCTCCTAATTTCAATTCTACGATTGATGAAGGCCAATACACCGCACGCATTATTAACCACAGAGTCAACCTGCGCAGCTCCTTTGAGCGTCCTATAGACTCGGACCCCAGGGAACCTCTGATCCTCCACACAGCCCAGAGCCTTACCATTAAAGCTACATTCTGCCATCATATTTGACCTACCAAAATGACCCATTTCACACTTATCTGGGTTGAACTCCGGACGCCACATCGCTGCCCAGTTTTGTATCCTATTAATGTCCCGCTGCAACCTCAGATAGCCCTCCACACTATCAACAACACATCCAAGGTTTGTGTCATCTGCAAACTTACTAACCCATCCCTCCACTTCCTCATCTGGGTCATTCATAAAAATCACAAAGAGTAAGGGTCCCAGAACAGATCCTTGAGGCACCGAATTCCATGCAGAACATGACCCATCTACAACCACTCTTTGTCTTCTTTGGGCAAGCCAGTTCTGGAACGACAAAGCAATGTCCCCTTAGATCTTACGCCTCCTTACTTTCTCAGTAAACCTTGCATGTGGTACCTTATCAAATGTCTTGGTGAAATCCATATACACTACATCTACTGCCCTTCCTTCATCAATGTGTTAAGTCACATCCTCAAAAATATTCAATGAGGCTCGTAAGGCACGACCTGCCTATGACAAAGCAATGCTGACTATTTCTAATCATATTATGCCTCTCCAAATGTTCGTAAATCCTGACTCTCAGGATTTTCTCGATCAACGTGTCAACCACTGAAGTAACATTCAATAGTCAGTAATTTCCCGGGCTATCCCTACTCAATTTCTTCAATAAGAGGAAAACATCGTAAACCTCCGATCTTCCGGAACCTCTCCCATCCCCATTTATGATGCAAAGATCATCGCTAGAGGCTCAACAATCTTCTCTCTCGCTACCCACGGTAGCTTTGGGTACATCTCATCCGGTCCGCGGGACTTATCCAACTTGATGCTTTCCAAAAGCACTAGTACACCCATCTCCTTAATATCTACATGTCCAAGCTTATCAGCCCGCTGCAAATCATCCCTACTATCGTCAAGATCCTTTTTCCTTGGTGAATACTGAAGCAAAGTATTCATTAAGTGCCCTCCGGTTCCATGCACACTTTACCACTCTCACATTTGATTGGTTCTGTTATCTCATATGCTATCCTCTTGCTCTTCGCATACTTGCAAAATGACTTGGGGTTTTCCACAATCTTGTCCGCCAAAGCACTCTCATGGCCCCTTCTGGGTCTCCCAATTTCTTTCTTAAGCTCCTTCCTGCTAGCCTTATAATCTTCTAGATCTTTACCATTAGCTAGTTCTTTGAACCTTTCGTAAGCTCTTCTTTTCTTCTTGACGAGATTAACAACAGCCTTTATACACCACGGTTTCTGTACACTACTACCCTTTCCCTCTCTCATTGGAACGTACCTATGCAGAACCCCACGCAGATATCCCCTGAACATTTTCTACATTTCTTCCGCACGTTTCCCTGAGAATATCTGTTTCCAATTTATGCTTCCAAGTTCCTGCCCGATAGCCTCATGTTTTCCCTTATTTCAATTAAACGTTTCTCTAACGTGTGTTTTCCTTTCCCTCTCCAATACTACGGTAAACTAGGTACAATTGTGATTACTATCTACAAAATGGTCAACCGCTGGGAGACCTGACACTTGACCAGGTTCATTTCCCAATACCAGATCAAGCACGGCCTCTCCTCTTGTAGGCTTAGAGACCTATTTTGTCAAGAAACCTTCCTGAACACAACTAACAAACTCCAAACCATCTAACCCCCTCACTGTCGGTAGATGCCAATCAATATTTGGGAATTTAAGATCTCCCACCACAACAACCCTGTTATTATTACTCCTTCTCAGAATCTGTCCCCTACCTGCTCCACGATGTCCCTGCGACTATTGGGTCGTCTATAAAAAACATCCAGTTGTCACAATGGGGGGCGTTGGGAACGAGAGTGGACCCAAATGCAAGAAACATCTTGAGAGGTTAGCAGGCTGGGGTCTTGGCTCTTGAGTCTAGCAGGTCGGGACTAAGGGTTTGGGTTAGGACTCGGAATCACAGACCACCAGGGCAAGGACTTGACATGAGACTCGGATGCTGCCAGGGCCAGGACTTGACTTGGTACTTGTATGCCGCCAGGGCCAGGACGTGGTACTTGCATGCCGCCAGGGCCAGGACTTGACTTGCTACTTGGATGTCGCGAGGACCAGGACTTGACTTGGTGCTTGGATGCCGCCTGTGCCAGGACTTGGTGCTTGGATGCCGCCGGTGCCAGGACTTGGTACTTGTACGCCGCCAGGGCCATGACGTGGTACTTGGGTGCCGCCAGGGCCATGACGTGGTACTTGGATGCCGCCAGGGCCAGGATGTGGTACTTGGAGCCTCTGGGTAGTGGCGAGCTCTAGACTCGGCCCGGGAACAGAAGACAGCGGCTCTTGATTCCCTCCGGCGGGTTAAGGGACTGATCCGCCTCGGTGAGGAAACTTTGCAGGCTCGCTTTGGCGAGGTAACTTGACAGGGTTGCTCCGGTGAGGAAAGGCGACTTACTGGCACTCGCTTCGGGCGGAGACTAAGCTTGCTCCGGCCAGATGACGTTGGCGCGCCGTACCTTTAGTGACTTTGCAAACGCTCTCGCACGAACGGCAGAAAGCCGGAGACTATAAACTGCCGGTTCAGCCGAGAGTAAATTGCCTCGTATCACCAAGCCTGAGGGACACGGGAAAACTGGGAACCAAAGGGAAACAGGGAGTCAGCGGTCCGGATCGTAACGTAAACAAAGTAAATTTAAAGGGACCCCGATCCGGACCATGACATCAGTAGAGTTATTGACCCCTTACAATTCATAACCTCCAACCACAGAGACTCCGTTGTCAACCCCTCCCTGAATTCCCCCTTTTCTGCAGCCGTGAATCTATCTCTGATCAATATTTTCACGCCTCTACCTCTTTTGCCTCTCTCCCTGTCCTTTCTGAAACATCTAAAGCCTGGCACTTGAATTAACCATTCCTGCTCCTGAACCATCCAAGTCTCTATAATGGCCACAACATCATAGCTCCAAGTGCTGATCCATGCTCTAAGCTCATCGGCTTTATTCATAATCCTCCTAGCAGTAAAATAGACACATCTCAAACCATCGGTCTGAGCGTGTTCCTTCTCTACCACCGGCCTATCCTCCCTTTCACACACTCTCCAAGCTTTCTCTATTGGTGAGCCAACCTCCCTTTTATTCATCCCTTTAGTTCTGTTCCCACCCACCAGCAATTCTAACTTAAACTGTCCCCAGTAGCCTTAGCAAACCGCCCCTCCAGGATATTAGTTCCCTAGGGGAGAACAACCACTGTTGTGCTACACGCAAACTTGTTGGTGCGCTTAGTTCTGCAAACCGGTAGCTCCGATCGATCACGTCGTCTTCTGGGCCTTCTCCAATGAATCCCACTTTCTGAGTGGTTGCTCCTAAAATCAGATAAAAAGCCTGAAAAAAAAAGACAGACTTCCCTCAAAATCTGAATCGTCACCGGATTAAATAAAAACTCTTTTGCTGCACCCCTGTCCTCAGGAAAAAATGGCTGAAAAATATGTTCATTTTTAATCTTTTGCCTGTCCCTGACTGAAAAGTATCACTGCTTACGCACTACCGCTTGCTGATTGGTCGCTCCTCGATTCCGAAAACATAAACAACTGACGAGAAACTCTACAATCAAAGTCTCAGTCGCACTGATGAAAAGCTATCTCTATTCACGCACTGGATTGTGCAGGGATTGCAGCCCTGGAGGTTCGGTTTGTCAGCTTTATATCGAGCTCCCTCGAAACTCTCTCTGGACCTCCTCACCTTGTCATTGTTGCTCACGCTTGCCCTCGGGGATCCCTTGCACCCGAGCTGAGACATCTCTACCGAATCAGTTGTGGATCATTAACTGCTGCTCCAGTTCCGTCAAACTTTCCCTCAGAAGCTGCAGCTCGGTGCACCGGGGCAGACTTGATTATCCTGGTGTTTCTAATTTCCCGCATCGCAAACACAGAACACTGCCCATGTAGTAATTCTCGCCAACAGAATGGAGAAATAGGAACACAATGATAAAGTTGTCAGATGCTTTGCCCTCGCCTGAGCCTGGGGATCTTAGACTGGCGCTATTTAAAGCCGAGCACACTCAAAGGATCTGTCGTGACACCTGAATTTGAATTTTCTGCCTTTTCTAATGAATCCACCTCTGTTGATTGAAAGGCCACACAATGCATTCCCCTTGAAAATTGGTCAAGTTACTGGTGCCTTCTGCAGTGAAAACGGATGCAAAGTATTTATTGCGATCATAGATCATTTCCCTGAATCATATTCAAACCTCTCCAGCATTATGTTCAATTTGAATGTTTTGTCCCTTCTCCCCTATCGCTTATTGTTTCCTTATGCACAAAAGAGTTTTTCCAGGGTTATTTTTCTTTGTCCGTCTAAATCGCACAAAGTGATCATTCACGGCCAGCTCTTCAACCCAGTTCATGTGCTCAGCCTTTTGCCCTGTTTAATAATCACCCGAGTTCTGGCATATCTCCGAGCTCCTCTCTCTGCACCAGCTCCGAACTCGCCTCTCTGCACCCTGCCCGTCGTAGTGTTGCGTCGCTGAGCATCCTGCTTTGCTAGCACGTCCTCTAATTCTTTGTTTTCCTCACATTCTTCAAACTCATTTATTTTCAAACTGACATGCTCGAAAGTTTTTAAAGCGAATCACACCAGTAGGACGCTCACGCAGGATCGGGAAACGAACGAAATAATGGTTTGATGAGCCGGGATATAATTATTTCTATTTTTGAACACAGGTACGACGTAAAAGGAATTCCTTCATCTCAGGAAGCGTCTTATTACAGGTAAGTGGATATTGAAGATTGTGACTGCGCGCGGGGCGATAAGTGAGCCAAAAGAGCTGCTGTATTGGGTGGGTGCTCAAGCTGACGGAAGGGTTGGGAGTGCTCCAGTAATACCATGTGACCTTAGCTCGTTTAGCAGCCTCATGTGCGGCACCTTGTGAAAGACCTTCTGAAAATCTAAGAAAGCAACAGGATTGACTTTCTCAGATTTAGTAGAGCTGTTGAAAGTGGTGTGAAACAACATGGCAGTGTAACGGAAAGCAAGATGTATTGTTGACCATGATCCCGCAGGTTTATATACAGACGATGGGTTTAACGGGCATGTAATGGAGGAGAAGTTAATGATTGGGTAGAAATGTAGACAGAACAAAGAGTTAAATTCTGCCACAGAGGCAAAATTCAAAAGGACTAAAACTGCTGAACTGAAGGCGCTGTACGTATTGCACGTTGCAATCAAAATAAGGTGGACGAACTCGTGGCGCAATTAGGGATGTAATATGTAAGTCGTGGCGGAAAAAGAGCATAGCTAGGAGCTTAACATCAAATGATATACTGTGTACTGAAAGGAAGGTATCGGCGATGTTGTGGATCTGTTGCTTTCAGACGGTGTTACATCATTATAAAGAGGTGACATAGCGTCAAATTGTGTTGAACCGTTGTAGCTGGAGTGAAGAAACTGAAACTGGGAAAAAATATTGTGGGAATCATATATAGGCCTCAAATTAGTAGCCAAGATGTGTGATTCAGATTGCAAAATGAGCTAGAAAAGGTATGTAAGAATTGTAATGACACATTTGTAATGCAGGACTGCAATCTGCAAGGGGATTGTGGAAATAAAAAGATTGGTGTCGGATTGCAACACAGGGAATTTGTTGATCGCCTACAAGATGGCTTTTTCGCGCGGCCTGTGCTCAAGTTTAGTCGGGGAAAGACAATCTTGGATTGGTTGTTCTGTAATAACACAGGTCGCATTCGGGAGCTTAATGTAAAGTACCTTTAGGAGGCAGTGACCATAATATGATTAAATTAATTCTGCAATTTGAGAGGGAGTAGCATGACTCACATGAATCAATATCGCAATACAGGGGCAGGAGGAAAGACTTTGCTGAGGTGGATTGGAGGAGGATACTGGCGGGGTCGACAACAGAGCGGTTGTCTGAATTACTGGAAATAATTCACAAGGCGCAGGATAGATATGTGCCGCAGAGGAAAGTGTTCTCAAGCGGCAGAGATAGGCAACCGTGGCTGACAAACGGCGGTAAGGATTGTATTAAAAAAAGGAAGCACATATAAGGTAGCGAAAGTGAGCGGGAAGTTGGATGTTTGGTAAGTTTCTTATTTAAATATCCAGCAAAAGGCAACTAAAAAGTGATGAGAAGGGAAAAGATGAAATTTGACTGCAGAGTAGCCGATAATATATTGTAGGATATCAAGAGTTCTTTTTTTTTTCAATTATCTTGAGTAAAAGGGAGCTGAGAGTTGGTAGTGGGCCACTGGAAAATTATGCTGGTGATGTAGAAATGGAAGGCAAATCAATGGCAGACGGACTGAATTTGGGTTTACATCCGCTTCATTGACGAAGACACCAGCAATGTTCCAGTGGTCCGTGAGCGCCAAGGAGCAGGCATGAGTGCTATAGCTATTGCAACGGGAAACTGCCAGACAAACCCAAAGAACCCAATATGGGTAAGTTCTTGCGCATTTTCATGCGAAAGTTGATCTTTCCCTGATTAGTGAGAGCATCAAAGGATATTGAGAAGGCCGGTTTATGGGGTGAGTGTGGTCCGGGATCAGCCGTTATGGAATGGTGGATCAGACTCGGTGAGTGGCCAAAGTTTGCTCATGTGTCTTATATGTTTATGCTTTTCTTGTCTTATGATCAAGCCTTCCTTTATTTCCTCAAAAAATACTAACAGATTTTTCAGTCATTATTCCCCTGAAGGAAACTATGCTGAATTGAGTCTAACACATAACGTGAGTCCAAGTACATCAAAAGCGCACTCGTAATAGCAGCATCCAACATTTTACCAACGACTGAAATAAGGGTCACAAGCCTGTAACTTTCAGAATGTATCGCCTCACCACCTCCGCTGTTAATATGGTGATTTTAAAATGGTTTCGTTACCACTTCCAATGCCCTTTTCCTTCTCGCAACTTATGTCCTTTGCCGCACGTTGCCTCTCTCTGGAGCTACAAATCACCCCTCCACCACCTTCATTCCCCAATGGCTTTATTTCTCTTTCACCAATCAACTTCCCAGCTCTGCACTTCACTCTTCCCCCTTGTTTCACTTATCACATTGTGTTTCTGTCCTTCACTCCCCGCAACACACCTTTTCCATCTAGTGCTCAGTTTTTTTTTCCTCCAGTGCTGCCGAAGTGTTTCAGCCTGAAGCTTCGAGAGCACGTTTTTTGGTATAGATGCTGCCTCCTCTCCTGAATTCGTCCAATATTCTGTGTGTTTCTTGGATTCCAGAACCTTCCTCTTGTTCGCAAGATTCTCTTTGATACTTAATTCTTGATTTCCCGTCTGTTATGGAACAATAGCGGGAATGGCTGCACGGCAGTGTTTCGTATGGTATGTGCGAGATGGAAACTCTGGGAGATCCCCAGTCTCCCGGTGCACATCTGCACCAGGAGAACCGAGCTGCAGATCCGCAGTGTCATAAGGAACTGGAGCTGCCGGTCTATGACCTTCGACTCAAACTTGAGAATGGGAAGCTGATAGCTAGGATCTATAGGCAGTTTATCACCCTGAGGTTGCAGGAGAAAGGCAACTAGGAGACTGTCAGGAGAAGGAAAGGAAGTGTCGTCGCTTCCCCTAATGAACAGTATACCAACTTGGATGCTGTTGAGAGCATGGACGAGCAGCACTGACCGGCCCTTGGCGCTGTATTTGGTGCTGTGGCTCAGAGAATAAGAGAGCTGAGGAGACTGCAGTGGTGATAGGAGAATCCATAGTCGGAGGAACAGAGACAAGATTGTGTGGGCGCGATAGCCAGACTCTGATGGTATGTTTCCTCCCTGCTGACAGGATCAGAGATGTTTCTGATCAAGTCCAAGACATTCTGCGGGGTGAAGGTCAGCATTCTGGCACCAATAACGTAGTTATAACAAGTGAGGAGCTCCTGAAGAGAGAATTGAGGGAGCTGGATAAAAAGCTGAAAAAATGACCTGCAGGATAGTAATAGCGTGATTAATGTCTCGATATCGCCAGTGGGGGAAGAATACGATGACTTGACAGGTGAATGCGTGGCTGCGGAATTGGCGTAGGAGTCAGTGCTTCAGATTTATGAACGGTTTCAGCTAATTTGGCAAAGAAATGGCAGCCAGAGTGCGAGTGCCGAACATGAGGTATTTGGTTTCCAGACAGAGACAGTATGCAGTGAGACTGCGAGCACGGAGCGCTCTGACGATGCGACAGAATGGCAGTTGGCAACGTGAGTTGCAATGCACAAACGTTTGTAAAAGGGTGAGTTCCGTATTGAAGGTGATATACGGAATAGGTGAGATGGTCTTGTGTCACAGTTGACGCGTATGACGTTATGGCATCACTAAATCTTTTTTTGAAAGATGACAGCTTGGAGCTTACCATCCAAGACACAGGTTGTATCGAAACGACAGACAGGTAGGCACAGAGGGTGGCATACCTCTGCTGATAAAAACTCAAATCGACTAATTAGAAAGGGTTACCAAAGGGTCTGAATGTTTTGATTCGTTGTGGGTAAATCTAAGGAACAGCAAGGGTAAAAAAAAAAAAGCTGATATACAGACTGGCAAGCCCTTTTGATACAAACTGCCTTTTGGGCGGTAAGGATATGGTCTACAAAGGAAAACGGGATAAAAATGCATGCAAAACATGGAATGTTAGAATAGTCATTGGTGCAGGATCCTAGAGTGGACATTTCTAGAATGGCTACAAGATTGCTCTTTAGATCAGAGAGTTTAAGGTAATAGCCGTCATGGGGAAAGTGATCATACTATAATAGAATTTACACTGGCATTTGAGACGGAGAAGCTAGAGTCAAATGTATCATCATTACAGTGGAGTAAAGGGAATTGCAGTGGCATGAGAAAGCAGTTTACTAAAATTAATTGGAAAAGACCACTGGGACGGCTGGAGACACAGAATCAATGCTGGAATTTCTGGAAACAATCAGGAAGGCGTGAATGTATACAACCACAAGTGGAAGAAGCCTTATAAAGGAAATGCGTCATAACGTTGGCTGAAAAGAGATGTCAAAACTAGCACAAAAGCAATTAGTGCGAAGTTAGAGGATGGGGAAGCCTTTTTAAAAAAAACAGAAGAGAAATAAAAAGTTATTAAAAAGGAAAATATGGAATGCGTAGCAAACTACTAAATAATATTAAAGACGATGTCAAAGGTTTGTTCAGATACATCATGTGTACAAGAGAGATGTGAGTGGATATCGGACTGTTGGGAAATGATACTGGAGAGCTAGTAATAGGAGACAATGAAATGGCGGACGAACTGAATATATATTTTGCATCAAACGTTACCATGGAAACTCGAGCAGATAGAGAGTCTCTGTGGGCAGAAATGTCAGAAGTTGCCATTTCAAGGGAGAAAGTTCTTGGAAACTGAAAGGTCTAATGTGGATGTCTCCTGGACAGGATGGCATACATTCC
Source organism: Mobula birostris (assembly GCF_030028105.1). Taxonomy (NCBI): domain Eukaryota; kingdom Metazoa; phylum Chordata; class Chondrichthyes; order Myliobatiformes; family Myliobatidae; genus Mobula; species Mobula birostris. The sequence goes on from NC_092382.1 coordinate 64,039,929, forward strand.
AGGCTTCTGAGAAGGTGACTGAAGAGATGGTAGAGGCATTAGTTGGGATGTTTCAAGAAAGAAATCCTGGCACTGTTGCGAAGGAATGGAAAATTGCAAATGTCATGCCCCTCGTCAAGAAGCAGGAGAGGCACAACTAACGAAATTGTAGGAAAGTTCGTTAGACATCAGTGGTTGGTAAAATGTTGGAGTAAGTTGATAAGGATGTGGTTTGGCGTTTTGGAGGCGCATGTAAAATAGTCACTTGTCAGCATGGTTTCCTCAACGGAACCTCTTGCCTGAAAATCTGTTGGAATAATTTGAGAAACTAACAAGCAGGATAGAAAAACGGTATGTTGTGTACATGAATCTTCAGAAAGTACCGCTCGTGAGGTTGCATAATAATGTAAGAGTCCATGGTATTACAAAAACTACACTAGCATTGATTTGCAGAAGGCAAATTGTGGAAAAGAAGGGAGACTTTTCTGTTTGGCTGCCAGTGACTCGGGTTGCCCTCAGGGATCTGGGTTGGGACAGCTTCTTTCTTACGTTACATGTCAATGATTTTGGATGAGGAAACTGTCATCTTCTTTCGTGGAAAATTTGCAGATGATACGAAAATAGGTGAAGTTTCAGAAAGTTTGGAGGAGGATGAGACCCCACAGACAGACCTAGACAGAGTAGGGAAATGCACAAAGAAGTGGCAGATGGAGTACTTTTCAGAAGGTTGATAGTCAGGAAATTGGCAGAAGAAATAAAAGGGCAGATTATCTTCCAAGCGCAGAAACAAAACCAAAAATCTGAGGAGCACATGATTTCGGGTGCCCTCGGGCAAGAATGTGAAGTTAAGTTTCCCGGCTGAATCGGTGGTGAGGAAGGCAAATGCGATGTTAGGCATCTATTTCCAGAGGAGTAGAATAAAAGAAAGCAAAGACGTATTATTAAGGCTTTATACAGCAGAGATGAGAACTCACTTAGAGATTGTATACAGTTTCGGGCCCCTTTTCTAAGAAAGGATGTGCTGACATTTTTGAAAATTCAGAGGATGTATGAGGTTCAGGAAAATAAGTCCAGGATTGGAAGGATTATCATATGAAGAAGATTGGATGGCTCTCGGCCTCTACTGTCTAGAATTCAAGCCCTTGCAACGCTGAATGGCTTTGATAGGGAAACTCTGGAAGGCTTGCATCCCATTGTGCGGGAATCTGAGGCCAGAGCCAACAGGAGAATAGAGGGATGTCCTTTAGAAAGGGGATGTGGCGGAATGTCTTCAGCTAGACAATTGTAAATATGTGGAAATTGTTGCCACTGGCAGCTGTGGGGCTATGTTATTTAGTATATTTTAGGCACAGCTTAATTGAACCCTGATTAGTCAGGACATGAAAGGATACTTGAGAAGGCAGGAGATTGTGACTGAGAGGGGAAAAAATGGATCAGCTATGATAAAATAGTGCAGCAGACTTCATGTGCCAAATAGCCGCATCCTTCTCCTATGTCTTATGATCCTAAGCTCTTCTGATTTTATGGTATTGGCGACCAATGTACCAGATACAACAAAGTATTGGAAGGCAAAATGGAAAATAAGAAATAATAATAATAGCTGAATAAGCAATAAATATCAATATCGAGAATATGAGGTGGAGAGTCACTTTCAATTGGTCCAATATGCCCTGAAATCTCTCGTTTGTTCTCCTTATACCTTAAAATATGGTCTTCTTGGAAATGTTGTGCTCCCCTTGTCTGCACACGTCGCGCAGCTATAGTCTCGCCTGGTTATTAGAGCCAACACTCCCAGTCCCTGCAGATACCATACGGGAAATGTGCTCACACTTTTGTCCTGTTTTATGAGAACAAGGAGATCTGACCCAGGATATCCTTCCCCCACTCTGCCCAAAACATTGACGCCTTCGTTTCCCGTGCTGTTATGTTCACTAACTCTGGAAAATAATCCAATGAAATACAGAGATGTCCGGGGTAACTTGTCTGCTTATTGTTCTATTCGTGAGGTACTCACATATAACGTATTGCCATAATGGCGTATGCCATTCAGGTACCTCCTATATATAACTCACAATGAATTATGGAAATAAAGAAAACGTAATAACAATATATGCACAGTGTTACGAAAATGCTTACAATCTGTTCGGCCTCACACATCCTACAGTCCCTCACGTCACTTTAGTGCTGAGTGTCGGTAACATATGGACCCTCTGTACCGTCCCACTTAAAATAGCACCTCAACCCATAGTGCGCACAAAGAGAAGGCTGAGTGAACATTGCACCATTTCTCAGAGAGTTTTTCACATAACCAACTTTTGTATCTTCTTCATATTCTTCAAATAGGAGATGGTTCTGGAAAAAACAAGCCTTTGGCGGCTGGTAAGTGGAATTCGAAAGCTGTGTTTGTCTGGAGGCGTTAAATGAACCAGGCCCGTCGCAACATTGGGTGTGCTTTCATGCTGCCGGAAGGGTGGGAGGGAGAGAACAAAGAACATAGAAGAATACAGCATTGGAACAGGCCCTTCGGTCAACAATATTGTGCCGAACTGGAAAGTAAATGAACCAAACCCCCCGCCAAACGAATCCCTCTTACTTACACAATGCCCATATTCTTCCGTCTTCCTCACAATCACAGGGTTTCCTATCTTACCATCTCCTAAAACCTCTGATGTATTTGCCTCTACCACCACGCCAGACAGCACAGTCCAAACATTCACCACTCTCTGGATTAAAAGTTACCCCTCACATCGCCTTCGAACATACCCTCTCTCATCTACAATCCATGACCTCTGTTATTAGATATATATACCCTGGGAAAAAGAAACTACCTGTGTACTCTATCTGCGCCTCTCACAATTCCCAGTCAGCTTCCTTCGCTCCAAAGCAAACAAAAGTTGTCGTGTCTAATGTTAGCACATGGCTTCTAAACCAGGCAGCATCCTGATAATCCTCTTCTGCTCTCTACCCAAACCCTCAACATCCTTCCCACGGTGGCATGACTAGAATTATATGCAATACTCTAGATTTTCATAAATTTACAACATAACCTATTGCCATTTGTACTAAATATCTTAAATAATGAAAGCAAACATTGCATAAGCTTCCTTAACCGCCTTATCGACCTTTGTAACTGTTTCCGAGGTGCTATGTACTTGGACTTCAAGATCTGTCTTAGCAGCAAAATAATTAAGGGTTTTTTTCAATAGCAGAGTACTTGCTCTTCGCATTTGCCCGACCAAGGTGCAACATTCCAAATTCATCGGGGTTAAACTCCTTCTACCATTTTTCTGTCTATATCTGCAACTGATCTATGTTGCGCTGTATGTTTTGCAAGTTTTTTCTAAACTATCCACAACTCCACAAATCTAGGTATCATCCGAAAACTTACTAACAAATCTGTCGACATTTGCATCCCACTTATTTATTCACATCACGAACAGAAGGGGTCCCAGCCCAGATCCCTGCTGAGCTTCACTAATTAGAACTCCAGATTCAAAAAGGCCCTTCAGCAATTAATTCTCTCTTGTAAGAAACTAACGTGAGACTCACGTGTAAATAGTTTCCAGCATTTCTCTTTTTTCCCCTTTTCATGTAGATGTAAAATGTTAGCCAGTATTCAGTCCTCTAGGATCTCTCACGTGGCTAGGGAGGAAATATTTGCCAAGGACAGTGCAATTCCGTCTCTTTCTTCCTTCTCTAACCTGTGGAAATTCCATCAGGTCCTGGAGACTTATCCACCTGAAAACTCATTCGGAGGCCCAACACTTCCTTCTCCTACTTCACCTCTAAACACCTAACATAGTTATACACTGAGCTCCGATCTGTTGCTCCTCCATGTCTTTTACCTTGATAAATACGGAAGCAAAATACTCAGTGAATACGTCACTTACATTTTCCGCATTGAAGCAAACATAACCTTCCCTAGCTCCCCAAAGTGAAATGAATATACACTGTCCATAGTTAGTCATTTGCTGTTGATGTTTCTATTGAATACTGCTTAATTAAATTCACTTTAATCCTGCTTGCCAGGGACTTTTCACGTCCCCTTTTGGTTTTCCTCGTTCGCATTTTTCGTTCTTTACTGGCTTCGTTATACTCTCGATTCCCACCGTTTGATCCGAATTTAGGGAGCTTTACATACGTTTGCTTTTTCACTCCAGCACCTCCTCTCGCTGGAGTGTGCACATTTGGATTTAATAAAGCATCCTGGATACATTTAATACATTCTCCCCGTCTATTACTCGCACTGAGAATGTATATTTTTGTATCGGGGAAGTTGAAGATCCCCATGAGATCAAACTTGTAATTTTACACATGTTGTTATTCACATTACATGGCTGTTCATTAATGTTCTAGCAGCTATTGCAGAGCCTGTAGTGCAAACCAGTCAGTGTGATCGTACGCTTTCTATTCCAGAAGCCTCCGTCGTCACGCTACTCCTCCAAGAACTGATAAAGTGTGACTGCTGCATTGTGTGTGTCTGTGTGAGAGGGGAGATAAGCTGGGCCGGTGCCCCAGCGAACCGCAGTAGGGCTCCACGGTTTGGAGCAAACGGAGGAAAGGAGTTTGGTGGAAAATTTGAACTTGATGTTGAAGCTGGAGGGTCAACGTGTCCAAAGGGAAGGTAGTTTGATGTCCCGGTGCTGCCTCTGAGCATATCGGGAAGGGATCAGTGTTGAGTGTCAGTGAGATGTGGATTGTGGGTGACAATTAACTTCACGATGTCGGAGCATTAATTATTTTTCTTATTTTTCCACCCTCTCCATCAGGGTATCGTTTTACTTCAGCACGAAGCCGTCAAGGTAAGTGGCATCCGAATGCTCTGTCCGTGATTGCGTTAGTTAATGAACCAGAGACGTTACAGTACCAGCCTTGTGCTCATGCACGGTCGGGCGGGGAGCGAAGCGGCGAGAAAGAGAAGAAACTCTCCTCACTTTGCTCTTTCAAGGGAAGGAACGGTTTTGAACAGCTTCCTTCGGCTCCTGTAATGTCTCCACGACCCCGGTGTGGTCACTGATCTCTGTCCCTACCCTGAGCTCCTGAAACATTGCCCAGGCATGATCCTCCCTATTATAAACTGTGCAGACCATCCTAGTTTATCCTGTACATAGATAAGAAAACACTGAACAGTGCAGGTTTTTGTAGCCCCTTTGGTCCTTGATGTTTTAGCGCCTCTAAACTTGTTCTCCGACAAAGCCGTCTATTGCTCCGTTATCCGTGTGCTAAGAAAATCTCTGAATTGATCCTAATGCATGTGTCTATACTACCACCATTGATACTGCGTTTCACACACTCACTACTATGCGTAAAAACACACTTTTGGCAGTCCCTATACATTACCAAAAAATCGCTTTAAAATTCCCTCCCCTTTTCAGATGTTTCCAATCTGGGGTGTAGCACAATTTCCCAGTGTGGTTTAACTCGAGTTTTATAGAGCTGCAACATTACCTCGCGGCTATTGAACTCGTTCCCCGGGCGGTTTATCCTAAACCATCCATAGACACTCTGAACCATTCTATTTAATGGCGCGGAAACATTAAGGGATAATGGACGTCAACGTTGAAAGTGCTTCTGCTCTTCAATATTTTCAATTACAGTAAACTGTCATTAACCATGGATTCTGCAATCAAATACGGCCTTTCAAAGTGTAATTCTTCACTCTTCCCACACTCAACTTGACCTGCCATTTCTCAACCCAGCTCTGCATCTATCAATGCCCAGTTTGTAACTTGAGATAACCCACCACATGATCCATAACAGCATCCATGTTTTGCCTGTTTACTATGTCTATCCATTTCCTCATCCAACTCATTTGTAAAATTCAGAAAATCCAGGAGTCACAGAACAGATCGCTACGGATCACAGCATCTCATTGACCTCCAGGTGCAATAATCTCCAACTGCCAGCCCACTGTCTCTTGGGCACGCCCGTCCTACCTACACAGACAAGATTCTCTGGATCCCCTATCACATGACTTTCTGAGTGGGCCAACAATGAGGAATCTTATTAAACATCTTAATAAAATTCATGTATACACCATCCTCCTACAAACTATTAACGTGGTTTGCAGCATCAGAAAGAATTCAATCACATTCTTGAGACATGACCTGCACCTGGCAAGACCATGCTGACCATCTCTAATCAGACTCTATTTCTTCAAATGCCTGTATATACTGCCTGGATATCTACTGGAGCATTTTACACACAATGGCATAAGCTTTACTGTTCTATGATTCCCGCCATTATCCCCATTAGATTCTTTGAACAAAAAATAAACATTTACTCCTTGAAATCCGCCGGTACGACTGAAGAGGGCAGTAGGACGCAAAGTCCATCGCCAAAAGCGCCTAAAGACCTTACTGCTCTTCCCTTAGAAAACTGGAGTAAATATCCCCCGGCACCAGAGACTTAACTATCCTCAGGTTCTTGAAAGGATTCAGCTCATAAGACCAGAAGATACAGGAGCAGATTCGGCCCATCGAGTCTGCTCCGCCATTCAATCATGGCCTGATGCAATTCTTCCAGTCATCCCCTTTCGCCCGGTTTCACCCCATACCCTTTGACGCCCTGGTTAATCAAGAACCTATCTATCACTGCCTTAAATACTCCCAACGACTTCGCCTCCACAGTCGCTGGTGGCGACAAATTCCACAGATTTACCACCCTCTGCTGACTGAAGTAATTTGTCCGCATCTCAGTTCTCAAAGGACGTCCTTCAATCCTGAAATCCTGCCCTATTTTCCTGGAGTCCCTTACCATGGGAAATAAGTTTGCCATATCTTTTCACGCCTTTTAAAATTCGAAATGTTTCTCCGAGATCCCACCTCATTCTCCTGAGCTCAAGGGAATACAGCCGAAGAGCTGCCAGACGTTCCTCATGCGGTAACCCTTTCATTCCTGGAATCATTCTTGTGCAGCTTCTCTGAGCCTTCTCCAATGTCAGAATATATTTCTAAAATAATGAGTCCAAAACTGCCCAAAATACTCCAAGTGTGTTCTCACGAGTGCCTTATAGAGCCTCAACATCACATCCCTGCTCTTATATTCCAAGTGAAGTGAGGTACAATAATAGCAGGGGTGTTGTGGTGGGAAATTTTAATTTCCCAGATATTGATTGGCATCTTCCTAGAGTGAAGGATTTAGATGGGATGGAGTTGTGTGTTGAGGAAGGGTTCTTGACACAATATGTAGATAAGCCTACCAGAGGAGAGGTTATACTTATTCAGGTATTGGGAAATGAAACTGGTCAATTGTCAAGTATCACAGTGGAAGTGCATTTTGGAGCCAGTTATCACAATTCTCTCTCCTTTGTCACAGCATTGTGGAGGGATAGGAACAGACAAGTTAGGGAAAGGTTTGATTGGACAAGGCGAAATATGAGGCTATCAGGCAGGAAAATGGAAGCATAAATTGTAAAAAAAAAAAAAAAAGTTCTCAGGGAAACGTACGGAAGAATTCTGGAAAATGTTCAAGGGATATTTTTGTGGGGTCCTACAGCGGTACGTTTCAATGAGACAGGGAAAGGATGGTAGGATACAGGAACTGTGGTGTACAAAGACAGTTATACTTCTAGTCAAGAAGAAAAGGAGAACTTGCGAAGGGTTCAAAAACTAGACCGTGATTGAGATCTAGAAAATTAGAAGGCTAGCAGGAATGAGCTTAATAATGAAGTTCGGAGAGACGGAAAGTGCCATGAGAAGGCCTTGTGGGAAAGGATTAAGGAAAACCCCAAGGCACTGAACAAGTATGTGAAGAGCAAGAAGATAAGTCGTGAGATAATAGGACTAATCAAGTGTGACAGTGGAAAAACTTGTATGAAACAGGAGGAGACAGTTGAGGTACTAAATGAATACTTTGCTTCACTACGGAAAAGGATCTTGACGATTGTAGGGATGACTTGCAGCCGACTGAAAAGCTTGAGCATGTAGATGTTAAGGAAGACGATGTACTGGAACTTTTGGAAAGATCAAGTTGGATAAGTCACCGGGACCCGAAGGAATGCACCCCAGGCTACTGTGGGAAGCGAGGGAGGAGATTGATGAGCCTCTGGGGATGATCTTTGCATCATCAATGACGGCGAGAGAGGTTTCGGAGGATTGGAGAGCTGCGGGTGTTGTTCCCTTATTCAAGAAAGGGAGGTGAGATAGCCCAGGAGATTATAGACCAGCGAGTCTTACATTAGTGGTTGGTAAACTTATAGGGAAGATCCCGAGAGGCAGGATTTATGAACATTTGGAGAGGGATAATATGATTAGGAGTAGTCAGCATGCCGTTGTCAGCATGTCGTTGCCTTACGAGCCTGATTGAATGTTTTGAGGATGTTATTAAACCGATTGATGAAGGTATGACCGTAGCTGTAGTGTGTGGATTTCAGCAAGGCATTTTAATAGGGTATCCCATGCAAGGCTTATTGAGAAAGTAGGTAGACATGAGATCCAAGGGGATTTTTCTTTATGAATCCAGAACTGGCTTACCCACAGAAGAGAAAGAGTGGTTGTAGACGGGTCATATTCTCCATGGAAGTCGTTGAACAGTGGTTTGCCTCAGGGACCCCTACTCTTTGTGATTTTTATAAATGACCTGGATGCGGAAGTGGAGGGATGGGTTAGTAAATTTGCTGATGACACGAATGTTGGGGTTGTTGTGGATCTTGTAGAGGGCTGTCACAGCGGGACCCTGATAGGATTCAAAACTGGGCTGAGAATTGGCAGATGGAGTTCAACCCAGATAAGTGTGAGGTGGTATATTTTGGTAGGTTAATAATGATGGCAGAATATTGCATTGACGGTAAGACTCTTGGCAATGTGAAGGATTCGAGGGATCTTGGGTTCCAAGTCCATAAGACACTCAAAGCTGCTACGTTGGTTGACTGTGCGGTTGAGAAGGCATGCAATGTATTGGCCGTGTGTTTAAGTGCCGAGAGGTAATTTGCAGCTATATAGGACCCTGGTCAGACTCCACTTGGAGTACTGTGCTCAATTCCGGTAGCCACACTACAGGAAGGACCTGGAAACTATAGAAAGGATGCAGAGGAATTTTATAATGAGGTTGCCTTCATTGGGAGCATGCCTGATGAGAATCAATTGAATAAACTGGGGCCTTTTCTCATTGGAGCGACAGAGGATGAGAGATGACCATATAGACGTGTACAAGATAATGAGAGGCATTGGTCATGTGGATAGTCAGAGGCTGTTTCCCAGTAGTGAAGTGGCTAGTACGAGAGGACATAGTTTTAGGGTGTTTTTAAGTAGGGACAGAGGAGATGTCAGGGGTATTTTTTTATGCAGAGAGTGGCGAGTGTGTGGAATAGGCAGCCGGCGGCGGTGGTGGAGAGGGAACCGATAGGGTCTTTTAAAAGGCTCCTGGATAGGTACATGGGGCTTCGAAAAAATACAGAGCTATGGGTAAGCCTAGGAGGTTCTAAGGTAAGGACATGTTCGGCACAGCTTTGTGGGCCGAAGGACCTATATCGTGCTGCAGGTTTTCTATGATTCTGTGTTTCTGTGCCTCTTGAAATGAATGCCAACATAGCAATCGCCTTGATTAACAACCGACTCAACCTGGAGGTTAACCTTTAGGGTGTCCTGCACAAGAGGTCCCAATTCCCTTGCAGCTCTGCATTTTGAATTCTTTCCCGATCGAAATAATAGTCTGTCCGTTTATTTCTTCCACCAAAGTGCAAGTCCATAAACTTTCGAACATTGTATTTCATTTGCCAATACTTTGCCAATTCCCCTAAACTACCTACATCTCTCTGTAGGCTCTCTGTTTCCTCAACACTGCCCGCTCCTCCACCTATCCTGGTATCATTGGCAAATTTGGCCATAAATCCATTAATACTGTAGTCAAAATCATTAACGTGCATCGTAAAAAGTAACGGTCCCAACAGTGACAACTGTGGAGCTCCATTGGTAACCCGTAGCCAACCAAACTACGATCCTCTCATTCCACTCTCTGTTTTCTGTCGATCAGACTAGTAACCAAGCTGGTAACTTCCCTGTAGTTCCATTGGCTCTTATCTTGCTAAACAGACTCATGTGCGGCACCTTGTCAAAGTCCTTTTGAACATCCAAGTACACCACGTCTACTGCATCTCCGTTGTCTACGCTGCTTTTAATTTCCTCAAAGAATTGCAGTATGTTTGTCAGGCAGGATTTTCCTTTCAGGAAACCGTGCTGGCTTTACCTTTCTTGTCATGTGCCTTCACGTACTCCGTAATCTCATCCCGGACAATCAATTCCAACAACTTCCCAACCACTGATGTCATGCTAACACGTCTATAGTTTCCTTTCTGCTGCCTCCCACCCTTCCTGTATAAAGGAGTAACATTTGCAATCTTCCAGACATCCGCTACCATGCCAGGATCTATCGATTCTTGAAAGATCATCGTTAATGCCTCCGTATTCTCTCCAGCTACTTCTTTCAGAACACGGGTGTGCAATCCGTCAGGTCCAGGAGATTTATCCACCCTCAGACCATTAAACTTCCTGAGCACCTTTTCAGTCGTAATTTTCACAGCACGTGCTTCACTTCCCTGACACTCGTGAATGTTCGGTATACTGCTGACTCTTCCATTGTGAGCAGTGATACAAAATACGCATTCAGTTCCTCTGCCATCTCTACATCTCTCATTGCAGTATCTCCGGCGTCATTTTGTATTGATCCTATTTCTGCCCTCGACTCTCTTTTACCCTTAATGTACAATAAACAGCTTTTGGTATCTCCTTTGATATTAGTCTCCAGCTTCCTCTTGTAATTCATCTTTTCCTTCTTAATGACCTTCGTAGTTTACTTCCGCAAGTTTCTTAAAGCTTCCCAATGCTCGATCTTCCCACTAGCTGCGGCTTTATTTTATGGCCCGTCTTTTGCCTTTACATCGGCTCTGACTCTACTTGCCAGCCGCGGTCCTGCCCTTCTTCTTCTTGAAATTTCTTCTTCTTTTACTTTCCTTCAAATGTCCCTTTCCAGTCAACTTCGGCCAGTTTCCCTTCCATGCCATTGCAATATCCTTTATTCCATTGAAATTCCACACATTAGATTTTATTTTCCCTCTCAAATATCAATATCAACTCGATCATATTGCGATCACTGTTCCCTAATGGTTCCTTAACCTTGTGCTCTCTTACCACCTCCAATCATTGCATAACACCCAATCCAGCACAGCCGATCCGCTAGTTGGCTCAGCAACAAACGGTTTCTAAAATGCTATCCCTTAAACATTCTACACATTCTCTCTCGAGGTTCAGTACTGACCCAGTTTTGCCAATCCATTTTCATGTTAAAATCCCCAACGATTATCATGACATTGCCTTTCTGACATGAGTCTTCTATCTCCTGCTGTAATTTGTAAACCACATTCCGGCTGCTGTTTGGAGGCCTGTATACAACTGCCATTAATGTCCTTTTACCCTTGCTATTTCTTAACTCAACCCATGGAGACTCTACGCCTTCCAATCCTATGTCACCTCTTTCCAATGATTTAATATTATTTCTTATACACAGAGCTACAGCACCCCCTCTGCCTACTAACCTATCTTTCCGATATACCTTATATCCTTGGAGGTTCAGATCCCGATGGCAGCCATCCCTTAGCCAAGTTTCAGAGATAACCTCAACGTCATATTGGCCAATCTGCAGCTGAATTGTCAGATCGTCCATTCTATGCACTTATCCTACACAACATTGACCTGTTCAAGCATATCAGCCTGTTATAGTTGTGCTCACATTTGTCAAGATCTTTCTGAATCATGAATACAGAGAGAAATATTCATTAAGGACCTTTCCTACCTCTCCGACACCAGGCTCTGTTATTCCTGATCAGTCCTGTCCTGACACATGTAATCCTTCAGGTCCCCACATCCGTGGAAAACACCTTGGATATTTAGTCTCCTTGCTGGCGATATTTTTACCCTGTCTGATCGTAGATCCCATGCTCTCTAACGGTAGGAATGCGTTTCTCAGCGCATCTGTGCCACCGGCTCTCCACACTCAGCCGGCCAAGCACTGCCGATTTTTGGGGCCGGTTCTCTGCTGATGAGGACGATCCCGTCAATAAAGGGACAGCGGTTGCACTCAGGAAGTTTCCCCTCACCTTTCTCTTACACCTTTCAGTGAGGAGATCTGGTTCGTTGCCACTGGCAGAGCGGATTGCCCACGCATGCGAGGACGACGGAAATCGCTTTGGATCCCCCCACCTTGCTTCGTATCAATCACCGCTTTCGGCACGCACTCCGCTAATAACGCATTCCCATACCGTTATTCAGTAATCAAAGCACTGGCCTATTCGCCCAGCCTGGCCTCGGCACCCGATAACCAACACGTGACCGATCATCACCGACCCCCGCAGTAACCGCAATGTGGCTGGCTGAGGAGCCCAGTTCTAGGACTTCCGGCCACCATGATCCTCCACTGACCCAAGAACATCGGGCCGCGTTGATAAGCGAAGCAGCCTTGAGAAAACTTTGCCCATGTTGGTGTGGGGCGCCGCGTCACGGTGAACATTCAGATGAGTCCTTCCCCGGGCTCTTTTGCATTCCTGGTGAAAGAGTGAGATCGGAAATACATCAAAAACCGTGGGCCACACAGGTTGACGCTTGGGGTTGGAGGGGATGTCTGTGTCTCCTCGGGGAACGCACTGGGGAAGATGAAGGCCACAGACCACTTCTGTCTGGCCGCACGGGTTGTCGGCGCTGGAGCGTTACAGACACTGGGCAGAACAGGCAGTGGACGTTCGATATGATCCACCTCCTGTCTCCATGTAACTGCAATAATTCTCCTGTGCTCTGATTATGGGAAGGGGTTAAAGTTTTCCGGTGTTCACACTCTCTGGTATCGGTACTGACTATACACTATCCCGCTGATCGCTGTCCCGCCGTCGTATAACCGTTAATCCATCCAGCTGCATGACTCAATAAAACTGACGCTGTTTGCATTAAACTGGTCTCCGTCTCTTGCTAAAAGCTCGCTGCCTTCGGTACCGGCGGGCCATTAGGAAGGTCCACCGGACGCATAGAGCAGCCTGCTCCCAGAGCAGACAATGCAGTGGCCTGAAACAGCCCATCCCAATTCCCTCCCAACGCCGAGTCACTCTGAGGCAACTGCAAGCTGCTGGTGAAGCCGCCTGGTGTGTGAGGGTGAGGAAATGGTGCGGCACACCGACGCAGGGACTGTCACCAGTGGCATTACTCTCTTGGGTCCGATAGGCAAAACGAACTCCCGTCGGTATGATATCACTTGGCGTGGAAGTACTCTGGTCTGAAGCGATGGCTGAGCTGGGCAGACTGCAGGTGGGTGTCAGCCGGGTGACGGACAGGGTCTCCCCTACTCCGGGCAGACGGTTTTCCTACGCTTCTCCCCCTCCAATCCCAGGGCTGTAAATCACCGCGGGGCGCGTCACTGAACCCCTATCGCTCGGAGACAGTAACACCAGGGATGGAAGACATGGCAGTCGGGTGTGTGGGAATCAGGGACATTAATGGTCACGGTGGGGAGTGGAGCATTCACTGCAGGACAAGCAGAAGGATGCCGAGTGTGAGGGTGGGAGGAGGGATAAATGACTGGTCGGTGGAGAGAAACGTTTGACACCAAAGTAAGGGTCGTTGAGGGTGGGTAGAGGGTGGCATTTCTGGAGGTGACTCGTGCGGATAGATGGCTTTCAGAGAGAACGGCCATCGAGCTTTCGGGGGACGGGGGAAGGGGCGTGGAGGAGAACGGATTCAGCAGTAGGCTTAATATCACAGTCCTATGTTTGGAATTTGTAGTTTTACGGCAGTCGTTCAGTAAAATAAATACTGAAATGTCTTTCTAAAATAAGTGTTTTAAGGTAAATATGTAGTTCTTAAACAGAGGGTAAATATTAAGGTAGTGTAGAGGGGTACATTGTCCATTTAGAAATCTGGTGCTGGAGGAAAATAAACTTCCTGAAACTTGGTGTGTGGGGCCTCAGACACCGTCAATTCTTCATTGACGGCAGCAATGAGAAGAGGGCATGTCCAGGATTGAATATCTTTAATGATGGATGCCCCATTTCTAATCATCTATTTTCGAAGATGCCTTCGATGTCTGAGAGGCTGGTTCCCGTGATGCACTTGGCTGAGATTTCTGCGGGTTTTTATTAATATATATTTTCTGTGGAAATGATGGAAGTTCCGCCGGGTGATAATTGAAAGTTCAGGGAAGAGTTGCGGTTTTGGGAGGTTCGCCGCCCGTTAACACATGAGGGGCGCGGAAGCAAACACAGACTGTAACCCTCAGTACACCGATTTCCCGACCAGTGGATGTCCTGTTTTTCCGTTTTCATCTCGCAACCTAACATTTCTCTTCAGTACCACTTTATCTTTTCTATCGATGTCATTGGTACTGATAGGTACCAAGACACCTAGCTGCCTACTGTTCCATGTCAGAATATTATGGTTCTGATCTGAGACATCCCTGATCCTGGCAGCTGAGAGTCAACATATCATCTAGGAGTCTCTATCGCGCCTACAGAATCTCGACTCTGCTCCTCGGACTTTTCAATCTCCTTCAAACCCTGTAGTCCTCTTCAATACTCTTCGTTTGTGAGCAGCAGCCGCAGATTCAGGGCCAGAAACCCGGCCACAGCGACCCCCGCCCCTTTCTTGTAGGCAGTCATCAACGGTATTTACAGTGTCTTAATAGAGAGGGGAAAGGGCACAGAAAACTCCGCACTGGCTCCCGTTTCCTTTCCTTCTGCTGACAAAAACCCAGTTGCCTCCCTCCTGCAATCTAGAGACGCCGGCCTCCCTGCAGCTCCTACCTGTCCACAGTCGCTTTTGTGAGCCAAAATTCATCGAGCGACAGCGCCAGTTGCTTAATGTGTTCACGGGGGAGCCACAGCTCGATGTTTCTGATGCTAATTTGGTTATCCGGAAGACCATATCTGAAGCACGGAACAAAAGTCTGCCACCGGAGACATTCTCTCTGCGCCACTGTACCCTCATGGGCGAGGAATGAAAAATTAGGGAGAAAAAGAGAAATCGATCAGATAATTAGTTCACCTAAACCTGATCTCGCGAAGCCTGGTGATCCAAAGCCACTCCAAACACTGGCCCACTCGCAACAATGCCCTTTCCCAGAATGGCCGCCCCGCAAAATTATGCTATTTTAACTCAACGTTTCTAATGAATCCCGCTCAACTATTGGCCTCAGTCCAACTCCGAAAAGTTCTGTCTTTTAAAACTTGAGAGCGGACCTGATAGAAAAGATCACAGTCAAAATCTGAAATGCTCCCGTGAAGTTCCACCTTTTAAATCATGAACGCGCACCTGATTGTAATGGTAACTCAAAGTTTTCACACCGTTTCGTAAAATCACCAACTTCAGCTTCTCCATTACCACATTACCTTGTTCTCGACGACAGTCAGGGTTGGGAGGTGCTGTTCCGCACAGCATGTCTGGATAGAGAGATAGATGGAGATAGATAGGTAGATAGATAGATAGACAGACAGACAGATAGATAGGTAGATAGATAGATAGATAGACAGTCAGATAGATAGATAGATAGATAGACAGACAGATAGATAGATAGATAGATAGATAGATAGATAGATAGATAGATAGATAGATAGACAGATAGATAGACAGATAGATAGATAGATAGATAGATAGGTGGATAGGTGGATACGTACATAAGCCGACAGAACCGTGTGTCAGGATTGCAGTGAGGCACTCTGGGATATTGCGGGCAAAGCGAGGCGAGAGGAGCGGTGGCCCCTCAATATTCCTGGATGCCATACGACCATAAGGCCATGTGATGTAGAGGCAGAATTTGGCCATTCCGTCCAGCGAGACGACTTCGCAATTTGTTTCCCGCTGATCCATTACCCTTTCAGCCTCAGACTCGTGCCTTCTCCTCATCATCCTTTCTATGTTTATAAACTCTTGTCTTGAATATTCTCAATTTCCAGCCACCTGTGGCAACGCAGTCTAGAGGTTCATTTCTCGGCCTATATACAATCCTCTTCTTCTGCATTCTAAATGGTTGGCCCTGTGCTCTGAGGTTTCGTCTTCTGGTCCGAAATTCCCCCAGCGCGGGAAAGTCCTCGCCAGATAAACTCCATCGAGTCCTTTTAACATCCGACAGGTCTAATGGCTCCATGTATTATCAGAGAATGTACATCCTGAAATTCTTGTTCTTCGCATACATCCTCGAAACAGAAGAAAACCCTGGAAAAATAATGAACCACGAAAAATATCACCAGCCCCATCTCCCGCCCCCACCCCCTCACTTGCTCCTTCAGGAAGCATCAGGGCTGACCACCCAACAAACAAACAAGTAACAGCAAACCCCACGAAGAGTGACGGAGGTCAACAAACCTATTAATCACCTGGTAATATCGGCATGTCTCATGTTCTCAATCTTACAAACAGAGAGAGGTTTCACCCCTTTCCACAGAGAGAGAAAATAAAACAAACGTCACGTATCAGGATTTTCTGAGGATTTGATGGCCAGCGTTAGAGAGAATAATTCAATAGATTTAGTCTCAACATTTTCATATGATATAATCTGACCCTTCTGAATCATTTTTTTAAACTTAAATTATAAGATTAGAGGAGTGAAGTTGACGGCATTACTGAACGTGTCTGATACAAGATATTGGTCGAGCCCTGTTTTGTTCTTTTTTGGGTTTTTTTTCTGTTTTTTTCTTTTGGGGATTTTTTTGTTCATATATATTTTTTTCTTTTTATTTCTTTTTTTAATGACTAATTTCATTATGAGTTTTGAAGTCTTTTATATCTATGTTACTTAAAATCCGTTTTGTATTTGCTGATTAAGATTATTCCAATAACTTTGTACCAACTTTGCTATTAAGTTTATAATTTTGAAAATTAATAAAAATATTTTAAAAGATTTAGTCTCATCCAAACTGAGGCTTTTCTTCCTCGGGTAAGGTGGCACTGAAACAAGTAATCATAGACTAATGGAAAAAGTTGAAATATTTAAGTGGAACATGAGAGGAAACATCTTCACGGAGGGGTCAGTGGGAGTCTGGAATGAGCTGTAAGAAACAGTAGTAAATGCAAGTTGAATATCAACATTCAGAAGACCCGCTGATGGGTACATGGATGCGAATGGAATGAAAGCGACGGTTCTTGTGCAGGCAAATGGGACTGGGCCAGACAATATGCTGCACAAATCAGAAGAGTGAGGCGGTCTACTTCTGTGTGTGGTGTTCGATAGCTCTACGTCCTAACCCAAAGCGTCCTTTCCAGTATCTTTCCAACCCCTGACGTGAGACTCACTCGTCTATATTTTCCTGCATTATCAATTCCATGTCCTAATATTTATCACAGCTTTTCTGGGGTCTTGTTTGTGGCTGCAGAGAACGCAAATATACTGGTCTAGACCGCAGTAATCTCAACTCCTGCTTCTCGGAATAATATGCAGTAGAGCCCAGTGGGCCCTGAGAAATTACCCAGCTCACTGCTCTTTAGCACTATCTCTTCATTGGCCCCGAGCTTCCAAAACGAATCAGTTTTGGTAAGTACAGCATAGGAAACGTTTCTTCACAGACTTTTACAGCAGGGAAAAGACCCTTCAGCGTGTATGCCATTACGATCTAGATGTACATTCAAACTAATTCATGTCCCAGAAGTGCCAGGTCAAAGGCAGGCAGATGTGACTAATTTAAATGGACAGCAGTACAGTATGGAACGGTTGGGCCGAAGAGTCTGTGTCAACGCTGTAAAGGAAAGTTTCATCCGAACAGTGACTCTATTCCTCTCAATAGATCCTGGCTGACCTGCCAAGTTTCTTCAACAGTGTCATTAATTTCTACTTAGTATTCTGTGCAAAGGATCTTTTGTGCTGTAAGACTGCAGAGAAGATTCATCATGAATGTGGGGGCTTGTTCCATAATACGATAAGACCATAGGACTTGGGTGTAGAATTATGCCATTCAGCTCATCTAGTCTGCTCCGCTGATCCTACATCCCACACTGAATCCCTTACACCTTGCCATATCTTTGGATGCCCTAGCCGATCAAGTAATGATCAACTTCTTGATTATACACAAAAATATAGACGGAAACTGTGCCTCCGACAAAGTCTGGGGCAGAGCGTTCCACAGATACACTACCCTCCGACTAACAAAATTCTTCCTTCCCTCTCACAAATAATGACGATGGAAATTCAAGTAAAAAGTGCTGGTAGATCTCAACATCGGTAAAAGGACAGTTGACGTCTTGGGACGAGACCAGTCAGCAGGACTGGAGAAAAAAAGGTGAGGTGTAGATTTAAAAAGGGAAATACAGGGTTATAGGTGAACCCGTGAGAGGAAGGGTTGAAATAAATAGCTGCGGAAGCTGATTGGTGAAAGAGGTCCGGAGCTGGAGAAGTCTGGCAGGTGAGAATAGAAGAGCATGGAAGAAAGAAAATCAGGTTGAAGCCCCAAAGGGAAGCGGTTGGCGGGCAAGGAGATAAGGAGAGAGACGGAAAAGGGGATGGGGCTTGGTGAAGGTAGGTGGGAGTGCCATTACCGGAACTTTGGGAAATCGTCTTCATGCAATTAGCTCGGAGGCTGCCCCGACGGAATATAAGGTGTTGTTCCTCCAACCTGAGTATAGCCTCGTGGCGATAGTCGAGGAAGCCACGGATTGACATATTGGAATGGGAATGGGAAGTGGCATGAAACTAGGTGACCAATAGCAGATATCGCTTCTTCTAGGACCATGTTGTAATAGAGTATCTTGTGAGCATGATGTAATGGTCCTGTGATGGTGTGGTGATGTAATTCTCCCGCCAGTGTGAGGTCACATGATGCAATTTTCCCGCCGGTGTGAAGTCACGTGATGGCCTGTTCCAACAGGTATGAACCGGGAAAGCCTTGCTGTGACGCAAGAGTTTTGTGTTGGTTGGTTCGTCGGTGTTTAGTTTGTCTGCGTATTCGTCTCATGACGCAGTTTCACTTCAGAACGGAGCTTTACTTCATATTTTAAGATGGAAAGGTTGCTGCTGGCAGTTTCACCAATCGCTGCCAGTCTTTGTTTGTAGCATCTTTGATTCGTCTTTACAGTCCAGTATTGGAGAGTGAAAACCTTACCAATGTACGGGAACCCGAACGACTGGGGAAAGTTGCTGTCGTTCGGTAGTTTTATAAAGGATCGACCTTATTGAATCTTCGTTCAACAATAGTGGCCTACATCTGAGATAACATCTGCAAGAGCAGAAAAGTTTGGTGCAGTGTTCACCTTCCAGAGAAGAAGGTCAGTTCCTTTAAACCGTTTTATTTTCCTTCGTTGCGAATCCTTCGTACAAGGCATATTTCTGCTGGGATCAGCAGTAACGTCACGTATTCGAGAAATTCTGTACTTCAGGGAGGCCTCTCCTAATTGACTGTATAAATCACTCGAACTTTCCAATTTGCCACTTTAAGACTGTGTTCGCATTTACCACTGTAAGAACTATTCCAAAGTTTGGCGGTTTGTTAAATTGCCGTAGAGCAGTTTACTTCCGGTTAAATTAGTCTTCTTTTTTACTTTTCACTATTTTTGATCAGTCTTTAATAAATGTTTATATTTGTTTATAAAAACCTGTCTCAATTCCATATCCATTGTTGTCGCCCACGTTACACTGGTCATACCTCCTCTTACTTTCCCCATTCTGCTTGGCGGCCGCCGCCCCAGCCTATTTCGTAAGCCCTTTTCAGCTCTCTCCTCATATCAGACATATACTTCAGATAAGACTTCGGCTGCACCTCACCCGCGTCAATCCCGAAAAAGAGGTCAATGGGCAGCCTCGCCTCACGCCCAACCATCAGATAACAGGGCGAATACCCAGTAGCTTTATTGCTTGTACAGTTGTAACAGTGAAACAAATGCCCAATATGTTGACTCCTTCATTTCTTTTTGCTGACCTCCAGAGTCCCGAGTATGTCTAACAAGGTCTGATTAAACCTCTCTGCCTGGGGACCGGCCTGCGGATGATAAGGTGTGGTCCTCGATTCCTCAACTCCTAGCATGCCCAGTAACTCATAGATGAGCTTACTCTCAAAGTCCCGTCCTTGATCACTGTGTATCCGCCGGGGAAGGCCATAATGCAAGAAATACTCACCCATAACGCTTTTCCCACCGTAGTCGCCCTCTGGTCCTTGGTCGGAAGAGCCTGAGTATATCTGGTGTGGTGGTCCGTGATGACTGAGACATTCGCCGTGTTGCTGGCATCGGGTTCTAAAGACAGAAAATCCATAGCCACCAGGTTCAAGGGCCCTGCACTCTGCAAGAGTGAGAAAGGAAGAGCCTTCACTGGCAGTGTTTTCCGGCGTATGCAGCGAATACACGACTTGCAGTACTCTGAAAACTCCGACTTCATTCGACGCAAGTAACACCTGTCCTTGAGTAGCCCATAGGTCTCCATCCTCAAATGTCTAGACTCATCGCGCAGTGACTTCAAGGCAATCTTCCGATACTTCTCAGGCAGGACCAACTGCCAACACCGAGGTCAGTCCGAGGATGACGTTATCCGGTATAAAATTTGTTTCCTCAACTTCAACCGAGGCCACTCCCTCAGTAACGGAGGCACTGAAACGTGTTTCTTCTTCACCGCCCAGGCCATATCCCCCTTATCTACCGCGTATCAAACGATGCCAATGCCCGGACCATCTCGCTGAGCAGCAGCCACTTCCCCCGGACTCAATTCCAGCAGCTGCTTGGTCTTCAGAGCAGTCAGGTCACAGTAAACAGGGGGTAGGGCGCCGTCAGAAGCCCCCAGTGGGTCCACTGCGCGAACCGGCATCTCCTTTTCGTCGGCCTTCACAGTCATAGCGAACTGAAGCATGACCTTCACCGCAGGGTCAGTAACGCTCTCCCACTCCTGGTCACTCTCCAGTTCCTGATGCACCCGTCGGGACAAAGCGTCGGCATCGACGTTCTGGCTCCCCGGCCGGTAGTTCAGGCTGAAATCATAAGACGACAAGGCCGCCAACCACCG
Organism: Mobula birostris; assembly: GCF_030028105.1. Lineage (NCBI taxonomy): Eukaryota > Metazoa > Chordata > Chondrichthyes > Myliobatiformes > Myliobatidae > Mobula > Mobula birostris. The sequence continues at coordinate 64,060,854 of NC_092382.1, forward strand.
ATGGCCTGCAGCATCCAATTCGCGGACGTCAGGATGTAAAGTGACCATGTGACAACAGTCCGTCTTCATCTCAAACTTGGCCTCGTAGAGACAGTCACTCAGCTTATCGACCATGCCCATTTCAACGGTAGGAACTCCAAATTGTGGGTGGTATAGTTCCTCTCGGAGGGTGACAAGCTCCGGATGACAAACGCTACAGGCCTCAACCGGCTACCCTGATCTTGATACAAGACAGTCCCTAATCCCTCTCGGCTGGCATCGGTGTGTAGTACATAAGGTAACCGGGGTTCCACAAAAGCCAGCACCGACGCCTGGGTCAGCAACTCTTTCAGCAATTTAAAAGCCTCCTTACATTTTGCATCCCACCTCTGTCCGAAAGGTTCCGCTCGGTAGAGATAATCTCCGGTCTGCATTCCCCTTTTCCTTTTCTGCCCCAAGGGAGGGTAACCAGGCCGAAGCTGGTTCAAGGGGTGACTCACTTTGGCGTAGCCCTTCACGAATCTCCGGCTACGTTGTCATCGCTTCTATCTTAGCCGGGTATTAACTACTCCATCCCGCGAGATTATGTGCCCAACATAGCTAACATACGTCTTGCAGAACTGGCACTTGTCCAGGGAGAGTTTTAACCCTTCCTCATTCAGTCGGCTTAGCACCTTCAGTAGCCTCGCTTTATGCTCTTCCAAGGTGTATCTAAATACTATCAAGTCATCCAAGTACACCAACACATCAAACAAATTCATATCCCCCACCTTCTTCCACATGACCCTCTGGAAAGTGACAGGGGCTCCCGATATGTCCTGAGGTATTCTTTCAAAGTGGGAAAATCCCAGAGGGCATATAAATGCCGTCTTCTCTTTATCGGCATCGCTCATCGGGATCTGGTAGTATTCACTCCTCAAATCCAGAACACTGAACCACTTCGCTCCATTGGGACAGGTCAGCGCATCTTCGACGCTCGGGACTGTGTACTGGTCGGGGACAGTGCGCCGGTTTAGAGTCCTATTGTCCACACACATGCATCCCTTTCCGTTCTTCTTCCGGGCCATTACTATTGGAGATGCATAAGGGCTTCGTGATTCAGAGATGATCCCTGCTTCCTTCAACTTACGCAGGTGCTGGCGCACATTTTCCACATCGGCAGGGGACAATCGCCGCGACCTCTCTCTGATCGGCGTGTCCTCAGTCACCCGGATGGTGCGGCGAGTGCTCTTGAAACAACCCACATCGAAATCGCCAAGGGAAAAAACATCTTCCAGCTGCAACATCTTCTCCACCAGCCTCTTCTTCCAACCCTGCGGCACCGGCGAGTTCCCAAAGTTAAAAGCCTCAGCAGTCAGCTTCTCTATGTTTTCCAATCGTATCCCTCCAGCAGGCCTCAAGGGGGCGCTCGACATTACAGTTACCGGGAACAAATGTGCCAGCGGCAACCCTCTCTTAAAGGAGATTTCTCTCATTGTGCTGTTCTGACAATCACAGAAATCCTGTTCGCCTGTACCACCGAGGGCCTCTGCACTTCGGGCCTCACCAGCAACCCAGCCGGAAATCTTTCCTCCCCCTCGAGGTCCACTAAAAGGCCTCACCATCAAGCACACAGGGAAATCTGGGGGGTTCCCATCACGTTTCCCACCTTCCCTCATCCCATTCTCTCTCAACCCCCAGTGTCTATCACCCTCTCCAGTCTTTACATCTCTCGTCTTCCTGTTTCCCCCAGATATTTCCGCTCTATCTCGCCTCTAAAACAATCTTTCTCTACGCTCACAAACAAGAGGAAAGCTGCAGATGCTGGAAATCGGAATAACACACACAAAATTCTGCATGAACTCAGCATGCCAGGCAGCACCTATGGAGAAGAGTACAGTGGTTGTTTCGGACCGACATCCTTCGGAAGGAGTGGGGGAAAAGCTGAGGAGTAGATTTAAAAGGTGGGGGATGTGAGAGAGAAATACCAGTTGATAGGTGAACCCTGGAGGGGTAGGGATGAAGTAAGAAGCTGGGATGTTGATTGTTGAAATAAGTTGGAGGCCCTCAGCAATTCTTTACCTTACAACCCCTCCCCACGTTTTGCTTTCCGGAGGGATCGCTCCCTACACGACTCCCTTGTCCATCCGCCCCTTCCCCTAATCTCCTCTGGCCACTTATCCTTGCAAGCGGATCAAGCACTACACCTGTCCATACATCTCCTCCCTCACTACCATTCAGGGCCTGAAACAGTACCTCCAGGTGAGGCAACATTTCGATTCTGTTGGATTCAGTTACTGTGTCCGTTGCGCCCGGTGTGGCCTCCTGCATATCGGTGACATATAACATAGTCTGGGAGACTGCTTTGTTTAGTATCTATGCTCTCGTCGCCAGATCAAGCGAGATCTCCCAGTGGCCACCCATTTTAATTCGTCGTCCCATTCCCATCCCGATATGTCCATCTATGGCCTCCTCCACTGTTGCGATGAGGCTACACTTAGGCTGAAGGAACAAAACCTTGTATTGCGTTTGGATAGTCTCCAATCTGATCGCATGAACATCAATTTCTCAAACTTCTGGCAATGCCCACGGCCGGCTTTCACCGTTCTCCATCCCCTTTCTTTAGGTCAGAGGAAATGTCAGGGGTAAGTTTTTTATATATATATATATATACTGAGAGTGGTGAGTGCGTGGAATGGGCTGCCGACAACCGTGCTGGAGGCGGAAGCGATGGCGCCTTTTAAGAGACTCCTGGATGGAGCTTGGAAAAAATAGAGGGTTATAGGTAAGCCTAGGTAGTTCTAAAGTAAGGACATGTTCTGCACAGCTTTGTGTACCGAAGGGCCTGTATTGTGCTGTCGGTTTTCTATGTTTCTGTATTTCTATGTTTCTATGTTTCCCCCCTCTCACCTTATCTCTTGCCAGCCCACTGCCTCCCTGTTGTGCTCCTGCTGTCTCTTTCATTCCTCAATGTCCCGGTGTCACTATCACCAATCAACTTCCAGGCTCCTTACTGCAGCCCTCCCCATTCAGGTTTCACCTGTCACCCGGTGTTTCTCTCTCCCCGCCCTCCCCCCTACCTTTTAAATTCACTCCTCAGCACTTTTTACTCCAGTCTTGCCGAAGGGTTTCTGCCCGGAACGTCAACTGTACGTTTTCCCATAGATCTGCCTGGGCTGCTGAGTTTCTCCGGCATTTTGCATGTGTCTCTCTCCCGTTGTCAATCTCTCCACGCCCACTCTCCAACCCTGGTCCCTCGTTGTGCCACCACCCCACCCCCTTCTCGCTATCCTCCCACTCTCTCTTATTCTTACTTTTCCCGAAGTCCCTAACTCCCAGTCGCTCTCTACCAATCCCTCCCGCTGTCTCTCTCAGTCCATTCTCCCACACTCCTTCCACTCTGTCTCTTGCCTTCAGTTTCTCTTTTCCCACTCTGTCACTCTCGACCATTCAAGCCCTGGTCTCTCTCACTCCGAATGTCCTCGTCCCTCTTTCCCTTCTCTCTCTCCCCCAGTCTGTCTCTCCACAGTCTCGCTCTTTCTCTCACTCAGTTTATCTCTCTCTCTCCCTTAGTCTGTCGCCCTCTGCCCTTTATCCTCACCTAAACTCTCGCCCCTGTATCAGTCTCTGCTTTCCACACTTCCCGTCCCTCTCCCACGTTTCTCTCCCCAGTCTCTCTCTCATTCTCTCACCAATATCTCTGTCCCCCAGATTCTCTTTTCTCCAATTTTCGCTCACCCCAGTCTCTCTCTCTCTCTCTCTCTTTCCCTTCTCTCTCTACACTGTCTCTCCCTTCACGGTCACTTCCCCATCCCTGTAGTGCTAAGCATTTCTCCACAACAGGTTTATCTAATGCGAAGCGCATGTGCAAGGCTTACTCTAAATTCGTGAAGACTGCTAATTCTCTTTTTTGTTTCATTCTTATACAAAAGACTGAAATAACAAATGAGTTGCTTTTATTACCGATTTGGTCTTGAATGCCGTCAGATCCTGACCTGCCCTAGCCTAGGGTGTTTTGGAAAACTACAGCGGAGATGGTTTTGCCCTTATCGAAGAGCAGGGAATCGAAAGGCCAGGAGGCAGCTGACGTTATATAAGGGATGCAGCGATGTGCCGGGGAACAATTGGGACATGAGTCAGCTCATGATGGGATTCAGATGACAAAGTTTACTTGCAGTGAGACGACAGAAAGATGTTCAATTTGACAGAGTAGGCAATGACGTAACAGGGGAGTGGGACATGCACTTCGGTGTAATGGATTGAAGGTTTTTTTTAACCGGAGGGAAAACTCAGGCAGACGAGATGGACATTGACTTATGAGTTCAACTTCCGGATGCCGGGAAGGTTATTTCGGCTGTAACGAAAGTAAATTCAATGCTGGCTTGTATTTCAAGTGAGATCAAATTTAATTCCACTGATCGTGTGGGGCGTAAGTTCTCTGTACTTAAGAAAAAAAAAGTTGAATAGTTCTTGATGTTCAGAGTGTTAACGGTTTCTGGGAGAGGCGAGCAGACTGGGGTTGACAAACAGGTCACCCAGGAAAGAACGGCAGAGGAACTAATGACCCAATTATCCTTCGGTCCAATGGTCTTATCTCATGTCATTCGGCCGAGTTAATTAACAATGATCCCTTTTCTCAAAGTATTGATAAAGTGCCTAACGAGAGCTCCTACCGCGTTGCGTTCATTGAACGTCTTTCCTACCCGGTATAACACACCCTGGGAGTGTCCAAGGAAGAAAGGCGCCTTTCTCACAAGGACATCAATAGACCTTCAGAAATAGACTTTATGCAGATGCTAATTGGACCCTGGACAGTCATTGCTTGTGCAAGTAAACACACCACGATTTTGATGCCAGCTCATTGGACACTGTCAGTTGAAGTTAGGATATTTGTATACGTGGATGTGGCCTTTTCATAGTATGTTGGATGCAATCAGTTAAATCTTTTTGCTGCGCTGTCTCATCTCTCCCAGCACGTACCAGGCTCGATCAGATCACTGAGAATTCCGCCCGTTCACTTTGCGATGGAAAATTGACGGATGTGCATTTCCGATAGCCGCAGGATACATTGTCGGGAGGTGCAGCGGTGACGAGAGCGGGAGTGTGGTGAACAAATAAATCTAAACTTTGGATGAGTTTAATAACTGGTAGGAGGTGGATGTCGTGGGCTGCGGGCGCGGAAGGGTCCGTTCTCGTGCTGTGTCTCTCTCGGCCACTCAGCCAGTTTTATTCTCACGCTGCTACGTTCTCCAGTGACCGGCAGTGTTGCAGTGTCAAGATGGAACACACTGTGATTGCCAGGGAGACAAACTTAGATATTTTGTTTAATTAGTTTAACAATTGACGTGAGCGGATATTTCGCTGCGCTGATGAACTGCTCTCTGAACTTAGACTGAGTTACCCCAAAAATAAAAGTGTTTGTGCAGCAACTTAATATCATCAGCATGTCTCCTGACTGTTCAAATATGTATTCTGAATAGTTGTAATTACTTGGATCCAATCGGGCAATGGTGAAGTAATGAAATTCGGCAACACTCACCGACCACAGGATGTTGAAGCTTCCGGAGATGGTGAGAAGTAAGATCGCAGACCTCCTCCTGCTCTCCATCTCCGGGTCACTGCTGTTCTCCGCCTTGCTCTGACCCCTCAACCCCTTACGGACACGACTAGTCACTAAAATGTGTCTGACTGTCAGAGCGTTGAACAGGAGTATTAGCACGAACGGGAGTAATGGCGTTAGGACGGTAGAAAACCACCGATATCCCACCCCCCCGGGATCCGTATTGTGGCCCGGCTTTCGAATACAGTCCCAGGGTATATTGTTGATCACTTTCGCGGGACGATATATAAAGAAGTTAGACATATTTTTAAAACAGAGAAGGATGCCGGTGGCTGTCAGAACCGCAGCTGCAGTTTTCCCGGTGCAATACTTTGTTTTCCACTTCGAGCAGCATATGGCGACAATCCGATCAAACGTAAAAGTGACGGTGAACCAGAAAGAACTTTCTGTTGCTGCCTCTCCCAGGACGGAGATCACACTGCACACGGGGGTGATGCCCAGGAAAGTCCCGGGGAAGTAATAATAACCGACCCGCCACAATATCACCGCAAACACGATGGTCAGTAGATCCGCCGCTGCCGTGGCCACCAGGTAGAGAGTGGTGCAGGTGGAGAGGCCGCACTTTCCCCGGGACAGGATCACCATCGCCACTAAATTCACTGGGAAACAAGCAAAGATAATAAATGAATTACTGTCTCTCTGCTCCACGGTCCTCAGGGTAGAGATAAGCTGGAAACTGAGAATAACCAAACTTTTCAGATAGCTCATTTCTGGAGATTTAAAAATAGTAAAGTACAACTTGCAGATGCGTCAAAGGAGTGCGTGCTTGTTGAAAGGGTACTGTACTCGGTACTGGGAGAAGCGCAGGATCTGGGAAACAGGCATTGTCAACTGAACGCCGAGGGAGCTTTAGAGCGATTAATATAAAACGGCCACCATCAGGGATTTGATTGATGGGTAAAGCCTCGATACCTCGGCGAATTTCTCAGTGATAGTGATTCCCGCCACCTTTATTCTGGCGCTCCCCTTACACAACGAATCCTGCTACCTCCACCTCTGTCCATTTACAGGTTTCAAACTCGAAAGCGAATTTATTTCCCCTTTCTGCATGTCTTCGTCTCCTTCTCGACTCCCTTTTGCCACCGCCCACAGAAGCTTGGCCTCGCTTCTTTTTAACTTCTGTAAATTTGGCCCAGGTTCCTTCACGCCGTGTCAAGGTTAACCAATCAGGAAGTTTCAATATTCGCTTTCGAAGATTCTGCCTGGCTCTTTGAAACTTACAGTTATTTTGAATGTTCATGGATAACCATCTAATTTCCAAAGCAGTGACAATATAGGCACTTCAAAGCATCTGCCTCTTTTAAAGGTTGCTCCAATTTACTACAATATTATTCTAAATGCTTCGCTACTCATAGTTCCAGAGTGGAGTATTGCATGAGCTTTACTCTGTCGGACATTGACAAAACCGGTTGGGTTGACCTCTTAACTCGCTCTTCACTTCACAGGTCACGGGACGTGTCTGTGTGTGAGAGGGCGGCGAGGGGTGGAGGGGGCGGGGGACAGCCACTCTAAAACGCACACAGACCCGTATTTGAGTTTCGAAGCTCCCGGTGGTTCGAAGGCAACTCACAAGCGATTCGTAAACACAAAATACTCTGCAGATGCTGGGGTCTCCGCCAAAAACGTGTTGTGAGTGTAACTCTCAAGCGATGTCAACCGTTCTCCCCTGGATCTCACCGGTGATTCTTTTCCTACATTCCCTTCCAAATTGCAGCAAGCTCTTAAAACACAATGCAATACCTTTAAATTGGAACTTAAAACGTGTTCCATTATGGATCCGAAATAACAACAATAACCCGTAAAGGTGACGAGCGCTCTGTATTATCAGAATTTACTTTGAAAGCCGTTTTGCATCGATAAATCGAAACTGCCTGCTGTGAATCCACAAAATAAACCCCTAACCTGAAGTTTCCACTCTACATCTGTTTCAACTGTCGGTGTATTTCAGCTAAAGCCATGCGTTAAACTGCAAGGGAACATCTGAATGAACACAGGGATAGTCGCAATGTCTGCACCACATTCACTAATACAACCGTGTCACAAGGTTTTCGATAACTGAACAAGTCCCGAAACCGCGCACAAACAACAGCAAATGTTAGTTCACCTGTGTTCTTACCAGGGACACCAATGACTGCAATGATCATGAAGTATCTCTTTCTCACACGGTAAAATGCTGTGTGATATTCAATCCGTCTTCTAGCTGCCCGCGATCTCGCTGAAGAATCTCTGAGCTGATGAATCTCCGCGGTCGTTAATTTATACTCGCTCCAGCACACCGAATATTCAATACTACACAAGGCTGACGTGTCTTCCAACAGCTGGAGTAAAAATAAACATGATGTCATTCAAGTAAAATCCCAATTGTGATGAGGTCTGGAGAGCTTGACAATAAATCACAAAATCTCAAAGACAAAGAAATGACGATTGGAGAAGTTGTTGCGAAACACACTCAGGCTCACCTCTCGGTTTCATGATTGCTATTGCTGATCTTGTCCATTCCTATGCTGCATGGACTTTGTCATCGCAGACCAATGACATACGGTCAGTAGGGTGCTCCGTTTCACTTTGTGAATTGCCTCGGTTATAGATCTTGTTAAGGACGTGATTACGTTGCATCGGGAAATGGAACAATCAGATAGTAGCGGAGAATATGTAATTCTCTCCTTGAAGTGGGGGAGGAAGACGTGCTTCTCACAAACGTTTAAACTTTATTTCAAGTATTCAGTGGTGAAAGCATTTCCCGATGTCAGCTGAATCTAATACGAAAAGCATCAGCTAGGTGGAAGTGTAAGTTTAAGCGTCATTAGCATAAGGTGTCGGTGTAAGGAAATGACACAGAAATTAAATTGCAAACCTGCCGATCTAGGCTACTGCACTTCCGGTGTTCACAATTATGTCTCCACTACGTTAGAGAGGAAAACCAAACAAACGAGTTGAGTTTGAGTGTTCATTCCTCATGGTCACGTAGTTGGCCCTCAGCCCCTTGATTTTATCACATTTTAATTGTTTAACACTGACTTTTTATGTCTCTGACTGTGGCTTTCTCCAGTACTAGCTTTTTTCAAAATCTGTCATGTGACTCACGCTGGAATAAAATAGTGGGTATAAGATGCCAGAAGTTTATGGCCAAAGCAGGCCGATCTTTCGAAAGAAATAAAGAGGATGTTTGAGCTGAAGTGGCAAAAATGGCAGGCGAATCACACCTAGCAACTACTTACCAGAGTCCCCATTGTCTAAAGCGGCCGTGCTATAGCTGTAGAGCAAATGCTTGTCTGTTAACCCACGAGGTTTCCCGTATTCTCCACAAATATTCAAACAATAGCAAAGGAAACACCCCCAAAAAAAATAAGTTCCCCTCTACCACCACTCTGCTCCGTCTCGCGGATTTAGTCCTTACTCTTAATAATTTCTCCTTTGGCTCCCCCCACTTCCTCCAAACTAAAGGTGTAGCTATGGGCACCCGTATGGGTCCTAGCTATGCCTGCCTTTTTGTTGGCTTTGTGGAACAATCTATGTTCCGTGACTATTCTGGTATCTGTCCTCCACTTTTCCTTCGCTACATCGACAACTGCATTGGCGCTGCTTCCTGCACGCATGCTGAGCTCGTTGACTTTATTAACTTTGCCTCCAACTTTCATCCTGCCCTCAAGTTTACATGGTCCATTTCCGACACCTCCCTCCCCTTTCTAGATCTTTCTGTCTCTGTCTCTGGAGATAGCTTATCCACGGATGTCTGCTATAAGCCTACTGACTCTCACAGCTATCTGGACTATTCCTCTTCTCACCCTGTCTCTTGCAAAAATGCCATCCCCTTCTCGCAATTCCTCCGTCTCCGCCGCATCTGCTCTCGGGACGAGGCTTTTCATTCCAGGACGAGGGAGATGTCCTCCTTTTTTAAAGGAAGGGGCTTCCCTTCCTCCACTATCAACTCTGCTCTCAAACGCATCTCCCCCATTTCACGCACATCTGCTCTCACTCCATCCTCCCGCCACCCCACTAGGAATAGGGTTCCCCTGGTCCTCACCTACCACCCCACCAGCCTCCGGGTCCAACATATTATTCTCCGTAACTTCCGCCACCTCCAACGGGATCCCACCACTAAGCACATCTTTCCCTCCCCCCCCCTCTGCATTCCACAATGATCGCTCCCGACACGACTCCCTTGTCCATTCATCCCCCCCCATCCCTCCCCACTGATCTCCCTCCTGGCACTTATCCTTGTAAGCGGAACAAGTGCTACACATGCCCTTACACTTCCTCCCTTACCACCATTCAGGGCCCCAAACAGTCCTTCCAGGTGAGGCAACACTTCACCTGTGAGTCGACTGGGGTGATATACTGCGTCCGGTGCTCCCGATGTGGCCTTTTATATATTGGCGAGACCCGAACGCAGACTGGGAGACCGCTTTGCTGAACATCTACGCTCTGTCCGCCAGAGAAAACAGGATCTCCCAGTGGCCACACATTTTAATTCCACATCCTATTCCCATTCTGACATGTCTATCCACGGCCTCCTCTACTGTAAAGATGGAGCTACACTCAGGTTGGAGGAACAAAACCTTATATTCCGTCTGGGTAGCCTCCAAACTGATGGCATGAACATCGACTTCTCTAACTTCCGCTGATGCCCCACCTCCCCCTCGTACCCCATCCATTATTTATTTTTATACATAATTTCTTTCGCTCACTCTCCTTTTCTCCCTCTGTCCCTCTGAGTATACCCTTTGCTCATCCTCTGGGTTCTCCCTCCAACCCTTGTTTTTCTCCCCGGACCTCCGGTCCCATGATTCTCTCATATCCCCTTTGCCAATCACCTGTCCATCTCTTGGCTCCATCCCTCCCACTCCTGTCTTCTCCTATCATTTTGGATCTCCCCTTCCCCGTCCCACTTTGAAATCTTTTACTAGCTCTTCCTTCAGTTAGTCCTGACGAAGGGTCTCGGCCTGAAACGTCGACTGTACCTCTCCCTAGAGGTGCTGCCTGCCCTGCTGCGTTTACCAGCAACTTTTATGTGTGTTGCAAGAAAAAAAGGATACGCTACAGAGGCGTTCTTCTTGATACAAATGTAATCCCTGTTTTTCCGTCTTTGTATCATCCGTTTCTGCTTGGTCTCCGCCTGTACTACTGAAATCCCCCATTTCCATCTTTTGGCTTATCAGATCAGTCTCTTAAGTTTCAATTTCTTCCAGTCAAACTGTACGGCTACATTCTCCTAAATCTGTGACCCTGGCTATTTATTTTGTCATTTCCAACTGAAACTCGTTCTAATGGCCCAGCCAGGTCAGCTGAACAGTGTCCCCAGACCACCAGGTCGCAGTCTGTTCCTTCTAAAGCCTGTTACTTTTCACATCTCTTATCTGAAATGGTCTCAGATTTGCCAGATCATCAGAAAATAAAACATTTGTTTTTACTGATTTGCATATTATTGTGCCTTCTGGAGAACACGTTCTATCTATCGGTCTGTCTATCTGTCTATCTATCTATCTATCTATCTATTCTATCCACTGGAGATACCTGCATGTGCTGGTTGTAAGGTGTCAGAGCGAGTAGACTTGACAGACAGACAGAAGCTCGGGAGAGTTCCTTAGTAAGCTATTTTGGGGAAGCTCATATGTGAAATGCGTGGGACGTTTAATTTCAATCTGACCTGAACATGACAACCCCATCATTGCAGGGACCAGAATGGCGAACATTCATTGCTTTCCCTTTGCTGCAGATACCGTATAAGATTTTTTTGTCAGATACGTGGGGCCGCCATTTATTACAATGTTTAATTTCAGTTCGAAAAAAAAACTACAAAATTAATTGCGCTAGCTGGACTTTACTATTCTGCTCGATGCTTGCTTCAAGAGATGTTTGGATAAGTACACGGATGGGAACGGTACTGAGGTTATGGTCCAGATGAGGGTCAATGAAACGAGGCCACAAGGGCGGACAAGATGGGCCATCGGACCCATTTAGTGTTGTCGTGCTCTATAACTCTGTGAATCTAAATACAATGCAGCGTCTGCTTTCCGAACTACCAACTGCACGTCAGTAGGTTCTGAGTCACAGATTGTCATCATTCTGTATTTCCTGCGGATAAGAAGTACTTCACATATCTTTCTGAGCAGTGGACCTGGACTGATCGCTTCATCTTACTCAACTAGTTTGCTTATAACCTACTGAAGCCTCTTGAAAATGTTGTCATATGAAACAGAATCAACTTGTCTCATGAACATGATTGGAAATATTGCATTAGTCACGTTGTTGATATAGATTGGCAACGATTGGGGATCAGCGCGGTTCCAGACACAGTACTTAGAACATAGAATAGTACGGCACAGGACAGGCCCTTCGCACCACAATTTTTGACGAACCTTAAACCCTACCTACTATATAACACCACCTCAAATTCTTCCTAGCGGTCTAGCAGAACATAGCTGTCTAGCAGTCTCTTAAATGTCACTAGTGTATCTGCCTGCCGCACTGACTCAGGCAGCGTCTCAAACACACCCTGTCATGTTGCAGACACCAGATGCCCATCTCACAAGCTTCACACCTGTACTCAGTCCATACCCCTCCTACATCGTCGTGCTCTTCGCTTTCTGTAGACCACTCCATGTATTTTGAGTTCAGAATGTTTCTTCTTCGTTTAACTTCTATCGCCTGGTTATCTGGGTTACTGTCGTCTGTTGTCAACTTGAACCAGTCGTCCCCCTTCAATAAAAAGGCAGTTTTCGCCCAGAGAACTGCCGTCCCCTTTTTTCCCTTCTATTCTCTGTAAGACATGAAATCCGTTGTACGTGAAAATCCCTTGAGATCAGAAGGTTTTGTGAAGCACAAACCCGCCTGTTTGGCATCAACAATCATTCAAAGATGAAGTAACGTAGATCCCGGTTCTTCTCAATTCTGAAAATGGTTGCGAACAACTGAACCTCGTAACGACGTCTGCATGATTTCATGCATTAAATTGCTCCCACATGCTTGACTGATTAGATAGTTACATTAACCTATAGACAGGCTAGCGCTATTGACATCAGTTGATCTGGGGTTGAGGGGGTGAACAGCTTTAGGTTCCTCACATGAATATCACCGAATATCTCAAGTGGTCTGTACGTACCAGCTGTGGAATGAAAAAGAGCCTCTTTCACCAGAAATTTGGTATCTGGTCCCAAATCCTAAGAACTTTCTATAGAGGCACATTTCAGAGCATCCTGACTGCCTTCTCCAAGAGGGAGCGGGAGAGGGAAGACAACGAAAGCGATTTAAAATCCACCAACCTCCTTCTGCTTAAATAGGTTCATGTTCTCCTGTAAATGATGCATAATTTATATTAATTCAACTTAATGTCATTTATCTCTGTCAGGTATGCAATGCAATATGCAGCTGCTTGAAATGCGAATGTTCATGGCATTTACACCTCTGGGTGCCTCTGAAAGTAAAGCTGAACCCGAACTCAACAGTGGAGTCTCATATTCTTCGTAAATTCAGGAGACAAAGCAATGTTTCTGCCCAGGATTAAACTGGGGACCTTCCGCGTGTGAAGCGAACGTGATAACCACTACACCACAGAATCCGTGCAGAGCGGCCAGTGATCTGAGCTGTTGAGAAATGGCACGAACACCCCTTCCCCAGTCCGCGGTCAAGAGGTTGTCTGGAGGAAGACGAGACGGAGTCGGGGCATGCGGATCAGAAAAAATCGGAGCGGATGGGGATTTTGCGAATTCTTCTGGGTTTCTGGCCTGTAGGATGACGAATCTCAAGGTTGTATAATGTGTATACGTTAATAATAAATGTACTTTGAATTTTGTATCGTCTCCACTGCAGGTTCCCGTACTTCAATGTAATAATGCCCATTTCTGGTCGGTCTAACTCACGTAACCGTGTGGTTTACCGGAGAAATCCTGAAGTTCAGCCTATGCCAGGGTTCTGTAAGATGAGCTTTGATTTTGGCCCCCAAGTGTTTGCGACGTGGTGGCACCAAACTTCACTGCACTCTGACCTCGGGTTGGACGGCTTCACTGACCAACTGGAAATTTGCCACAGTGATCGCAAGTCTATTTTCACTGTTTTAATATCAAGGATAGCAGTTGAAAGTCTTCAAGCTGCATTGGAATTATGATCATTGTATTTTTAATCGACGCCAGCAAATCAGCATTTATTATGTGAATGGAATGTGGAAATAACTCCGCCCAAAACGAGATAAATCCTGCACAGTGGAGTCCCCGGTTCAGTCCTGGGCAGAAGCATATTTGGACTCCAGTGTTTGGGGTGAACTTGAGACTCAACTTGTTAGTTCGCGTTCAAGTTGTTTTTTTTTTTTGTCATTGACATCCAGGGTGTAAATACTATGGACATTCGCCTTTCCAGCGGCAGCACATTATATTTCAAACCTGAGAAAGATAAATTACAGAAAGCTGAATTTAAATATATATATATATATAATTTACAGGAGAACATGAACAGATATAAACGTAAGCGGGTTCGTAGATGACCGAGATTGCAGGACCCAGAATGCACTTCCTCATCGCACATTTCGGACTCAATGTTCAAATGCTCCACCACACGTTCCAACAAGTATTAAATTTATATGATATATACAGTGACATGCATACAGTACGCTTCTGTGGAGTGTTGGTCAAGCTGCGACATGTAACAGGTAACAGAACTGCTTGCATTTGTAAAGCAAAAATTAAAACATCTTCGGTACTCTCGCTTCCACCGGTGTCCACACGGTGGCGCTGCAGCCCACGAGCTAAATTGAACGGCGCCTTTCAAATTTCTCACCGCAGTCTGTCTCGTCCGTTCTCTTCACCGCGGATTATAAATTAATTAAAGTCAGTGACTGAACCATGTGCCGATACATTTATGGACAGCAGGAAGTGTTAGCAGCCAGAATTACTTGTGGGATGATGCCAGCTGTAGAGTAATGGATCACGTCAAATACATCCACCGAGTCCACCCTCACACCAGACAAGCCATCACACTGATATTTCAATAATGCTCATGTTCCAATCCGATCCGTCGGATCGCAAGCAGACCCGGACATCAACGGCCAATTAAACGACCTATTGTGATCGTGAATTATATTGGTTACAACAGCCTTCAGGAACGGAGTGCCAAGTCGATCGCATCAAAGGTCGCAGTGGAGGGAACACATTCGAGCCGGAAGGATCATACCATTGGAAACGAAATCTCAGCACGTCAGTAGAATCGGGGGTGTTGTCCTCTCTTTAACAGAGGATTGGTGAACACGGGACATGTGCAAATTAATATATAGTTCTTTCTTGAATTAATGCATCTTAATTTTGATAGAGAGGTTTGAGATGTCAGCATCTTGATACCATTTACGGTCATTGAGGCTACGATTAATATCTCTTTTGCACACTCACAACACGCTGGAGGAACTCAACCGGTCGGGCAGCATCGGTGGAAACGAACAGTCAACGTTTCGGGCCGAGACCCTTCGTCAGACCCGAAACGTTGACTGTTCGTTCCACGGATGCTGCCTGACTTGCTGAGTTCCTCCAGCATGTTGTGCGTGTTGCTTTGACCCTGACATCTGCAGAGTACTTTGTGTTTATAATATCTTTTTTGTTCGCCTGTGCCTGAAACAATTCGCCGATGCAAGTAAAGATTGAGTTTAATCGTTAGCACAACGAACCAAGGTGAGGTGCAATTAGCAGGAATTCTGCAGATGCTGGAAATTCAAGCAACACACATCAAAGTTGCTGGTGAACGCAGCAGGCCAGGCAGCATCTCTAGGAAGGGGTACAGTCGACGTTTCAGGCCGAGACCCTTCGTCAGGACTAACTGTTATTCCTGACGAAGGGTCTCGGCCTGAAACGTCGACTGTACCCCTTCCTAGAGATGCTGCCTGGCCTGCTGCGTTCGCCAGCAACTTTCATGTGTGTTGCTTGAGGTGCAGTTAGAGTGTTTTTGAAACATGGCTTCAGGAAAGGTCTGGTTCGTTGCTTCAGCTTTTAGTTAATTGGATTGAGAAGACTGGAATGTGGGGGACACGTGATGCCTTGATTCAACAAAGAAACCACCTGTTCAGACACGTTCAGCAAAGGGAAGTGAGGCTACGCGTGTTGAACGAAAGAACCAAACAGGGAGAATGCTTGTAGCCCCGCGGGCACATGCCTTTTAGTGAATAAGGGAAGGTCTCCTGCAGCGCTTGTAAGCTCACACTCTCTTTGCTCAGATCAAAATCAAAGGCGCATCGCCTCGAAGTTACATACAAATAATAAGCAGGGTGTCTTGAAGGCACACAATTAAATGTAACATATCAGTTGAATGCTCAGCTTGAGGAACGCCCAGTCACCTGGGCGTTGCAAGCATTAAAATCACAAGTGCTCTAGTTGAGGCTCGAACTCACAGCCTCGGCATTTCTCCGCCGTGTACTGCCATATAAGTACCGCGCGCTAACCGATTGCGCCACTAGAGCCCAGCGCTGCAAACACGTGCTTTTAAATATCTAGAAAGAAAATTAGAAGGAATTCATATATCATAGATCATACAGCATTGAAATATACGTGAAAGGCCATTTGGCCCACAATGGATTACCGTACTAATTAAAAAACAAGTCAAAAACATTCAAACTCGAATCCCTCTTTCCCATATCCCTCGATTTCCTTACATCCATGTGCATATCGAATCATCAAACGTGCATATCAAATACCACCTATAAATCTGTTGATGATGCATTGTTTGTAGAATCTCAGATGGAGACGAGGGGACGTACAGGAACGAAATATGCCAACTGGTGGAGTGGTGTCGCAACAACAACCTTGCGGTGAACGTTAGTAAGACGGAAGAACTGATTGAGGACTTCAGGAAGGATAAGACGAAGTAACACATACCAATGCTCAGAGGGATCAGAAGTGAAGACAGTGAGCAGTTTCAAGGTCATGGATGTCAAGATCCCTGAGGACTTAAGCTGGTCACAACATATCGATGCAGTTGTAAAGAAGGCGAGAAAATGACTAAACTTCATCGGGAGTTTGAAGAGATTTGGTACGTCAACCAATAACTCAAAAACCTCCAGAGATGTGCATTGGAGGTCGTCCTGCATCACTGTATTGTGTGGAGGGGGCGGGGAGGGGCTATTGCACCGAACAGAAAGAAGCTGCAGAAGGTTGTAAATCTAGTCAGCTCCATTTTGGGTACCAGCCTGCAAATTACCCGGTACATCTTCAGGGAGCGGTGTCTCAGAAAGGTAGCGTCCACTATTAAGGACCACCAGCACCCAGGGCAGGCCCCTTTCTCTCTGTTACCGTCAGACAGCAGGTACAGAAGCCTGAGGGCGCACACTCAGCGATTCAGTAACGCTTCTTCCCCTCTGCCATCGATTTCTAAATGGACATTGAACCCGTGAACACTACCTCACTTTTCAAATATATATTATTTCTGTTTTTTTCCCACGATTTTTAATCAATTTGACATACATATCCTGTAAATGATTGATTGATTGATTTATTAATTATCAACTTTTTTCTTCTATATTATGTGTTGCTTTGAAATGCTGCTGCTAATTTACAAAATTTCACGACACATTCTGGTGATAATAACCCTGATTCTTTTTTTTTTCTGATTCTGATCTCTTTATAGTTGCTAATGTTTTTCTTTTTACCACCGTACCGGGCAGTGCACTCCAGGCATCCAGCACTCAGATTTAAAAAGCTTGACCTTGTCATCTCACTAGAATCTACCTCTTCTCATCTTCAATGCATGGCGTCCGGTATTAGTTACTTCAATCCTGGGAACCCGACACTCCCTGTCTACTCTATCACTTTCTCTCAAACCTGCTAAACCTCTGCTAGATCTCCCCTCACTTCCCGGTGCTCCAGAGAAAACAAACCATGTTAATACAACCTTTCATAAACGCACATGCCCTCTAATCCAGGTAAACCTCCTCTGAACCCTCTTCATAGCTTCAACATCCTTCTTACAGTAGGGTGACCAGAATTGTATGCAATACTACAGAAATAGCCTACCCTAAGTTTTAGAAATTTGCAACATAACCTCTTCACTTTTGAATTTCATATTTCGACTGACAAAAGCAACTTTTATCTGACAAAAGCAAGGTTGATCGATCAACCGCCTAATTGTTCTTCGTTTTCATCTCAAGAGGGTAAAACTTGAGGTTCAAAGGTATACAACTTTTCTTCTTCTTCGGGTGGAAAATTGTGATACCTAAAGTTACAATCGATTTGCTAAATGTGATTATAAGAAATAGCAACAAATTGAAATTTTCTGGAACTGATAACTTCCATTGGTATTGGTATGAAACCTTAGTTTCCTTCATGGTGCATTAATAGATACCAGCAATTTTCTTACAAATCTTGAAAGAATGACAGAATTTTGACAGAAACATATATAAGTATCGAAAGTCTCGGGTACATTACAGGCCCTTCGGCCAAAAATGTTTTGCCGATCATGTAACCTACTCCAGAAGTTGCCGAGAATTTAACTACCGCATAGCCCTCTATTTTCCTGAGCTCCATATACCTATCAAAGAGTCTCTTAAAAGATCCTATTGTATCCGCCTCTACCACCTTCGCTGGCAGTGTATTCCACACATCCATTACTCTGTCCAATATTCCCGTTGTCCCTTCTTCCAAGCACCTTAAAACTATGCACCCTCGTGTTAGCCATTTCAATCCTGGGGAAAAGCCTCTGACTATCCACATGATCAATGCCTCTCATCATCTTATACACCTCTATCAGGTCACCTCTCATCCTCCGTCGATTCAAGGAGGAAGGCCAAGTTCGCTCAACATAAGGCATGCTCTCCAATCCAGGCAACGTCCTTGCAAATCTCCTCATGTAAAACCCTAAAGAGAAACCACAAATCATTCATCAAAATACACTCCTATCACAAATGATGTAGAGAATTGTAACAACATGCGTTTAGCAAAGAATCGCCTCTCGCTTAGATAATTTAAATCTACTCACAAAAAGAGCAGGAAAAGATGCCGTAAGTGTGTGAAAGGACGTAAAGAACAATCAATATTACAGTGGCTTGCCATTCGACCTTGTTGCTGTTGCTTCCGTAGTTGTTTCAGCTGTAGCACAAACGTCACATGGATCATGTAAAACGGTGGCTGAGGGGCCTTATAATCCTGCGGATGTAACCAGAGAGCTATGGATGGTAATGAACCCCAATGCAGAGTAATGTCTCACAACTGAGTAGTTGACATGTAAGTACAGACTTTTTGTTTTATTAAGTGCAATCGTGAACAATAGCCGGATAAGAAATGCTGATCAAGTCAACTAGTTCCCAAAGGGAACTCTGATAGGCCAGTCAGATGGTTCACTGCTGCTCAGCGATAGGAATAGCACAAGGGTCGTTAGCCCCTGTACCCCAGAAACACACCCGAGCGGTGCGGCGGAGGTATGTGCTGTGCATGACCTGATCTGAACGCATCATGTTGACTCATAACAGATCGTGCTCACGGTGGAACAGCTAAGGTCAAAGATGGGGTGATTAGCACTGATGGACAAATTATACCTCCACTACCCCCTAATTTCCATGGAGGAATCTGGCAGGCAATAATTGTCAGTCTAAGTCTTAAAGGGACAGCGGCATCTCACTGTACTGCGGGGAAACTGGAAAGCCGAAACTGGGATGGCAGCCGTTTCTCTGTCGGGAGGATGGCAATGGGTGGAGATTCTTACTCAGGGACGGAGATTCGTGCTCAGAGATGGAGATTTTTAGTCAAAGATGGAGATTCTCACAGAGGGGTGGAGATTGTTACTCAGAGATGGATATTCTTACTCAGGGATGCAGATTCGTGCTCAGAGCTGGAGATTCTTACTCAAAGGTGGAGATTGTTACTCAGGGGTGGAGACTGTTACTCAAGGGATGCAGGTTGTTACTCGGGGTTGGAGATTGTTACTCGGGGATGGAGATTGTTACTCGGGGATGGAGATTGTTACTCAAAGGTGGAGATTCTCACAGAGTGGTAGAGATGGTTACTCAGGGGTGGAGACTGTTACTCGGGGATGGAGATTGTTACTCGGGATGCAGATTGTTACTCGGGGATGCAGATTGTTACTCGGGGATGCAGATTGTTACTCAGGGATTGAGATTGTTACTTGGGGATGGAGATTGTTACTCAGGGATGGCATCAGATACACTACAAGTGCACTCAATAAGCTTGTTTTGTTTTTGTTGGTGGAGCATAAGGGAAACTTAGTGGGTGTACACATAGGCATTTACTCGACATTTATACCCGGCCACTTTCGACAATGTACACCTCATCCTAGAAGAACTCTCACACATTTTTAGACGTGATTCACCTGCCGTTAGAGCACGTCAAATAATGTCTCAGCTTTACTCCATTCAATGATCGGCCGGTTTTGGCCATGGGCATTTGGTAATTTATGGCCCAGTATTTTCTCAGCGTGAGTAACGTGGCAGATATTAGCTGAAGGTCATAAACAGAAACATAGACCGGTAGAACTCGCCCAGTGAAACAGATCCTATAGGAAGCGAAATAAGCTAACAATCACTCTCGGACCTGCGGCAAGACTGTACGTGTGTCAATTGTCAACATGGTTAACAATCACTCTCGGACCTGCGGCAAGACTGTACGTGTGTCAATTGTCAACATGGTTAACAATCACTCTCGGACCTGCGGCAAGACTGTACGTGTGACTATTGTCAACATGGTTAACCATCACTCTCGGACCCGCGGCAAGACTGTACGTGTGACTATTGTCAACATGAAGAGTGTGGGACGTAGAAAGATGAATTAGACCATGGATCTTGTGGGGCGTGAAATACTGCCGTTCATCAGGGTTTTATCGCACCGGGGCGAGAAAGGGACTTGGGCTTCTGTTATAAGGTGCGCTGGTAGCGGACCCAAATACAAGACACAGACTCTGAAGTTCTAGAAACAAGCATAGGTTTGTCAAGAAAGCAAGGGAAGAAACGACGCTGGACATTGATACAGGTCCTGGTCGAGACTAAGATTCAGGGCCTGGACTAGGAACCCGGAACCCGGACGTGGAAGTTGGAACAAGGAGCCTGGACTAGGAACTCGGAACTCCAGAACCAGAGTCTGGACAAGGTCTGGGAACCTGGTCTTGGTTAGGACTCGGAACCTGGGTCTTGACTCGGATCGGAACCCAGGTGTAGGCTAGGAGTCGGGACCAGGATCTTGGCAAGGACTCCAGCGCAGGACGAGGAATCTCCAGGGAAGGACGAGGAACATCCAGGGCAGGACATGGCTCTTGGACTAGATTTGACTCGGCTCTTGGACTCGGCTCGGTTAGGCTCTTGGGTACGGCCGGGACTCCTACTTGAAGCGCAGGGCCGGGACCCTTTCCAGGGCTCAGGGCCGGGATGACTGCCGAGGATACAGACGGGGACGATGAAGCACAGGACGAGGAATCACCAGCACCGGTCTGGGCGAGGAGACGAGTCTCAGCTTTATACAGGGTTGGAACGCGGTGCCTGGACTTGGCCTTGGAACACAGGAACACAGAGCCTTGGATTTGAGCACAGGAACACAGAACATGGAGCAGGGACCCGTCCTTGGGGAGCACAGGACGCAGGGCCGGGACTCGTACACAGAACACGGACACTAAACACCGGGACACAAGGAGACAGTTCCAAACTCAGCGATAGATAGTTCACTCTATTGGCGTGGCAAGAGACCGGTCTCAGTCCGGCGGCTGAACTTGATGGGGATCCTGACGAGGTTGCAGGTGGAAGTTCAGAAGGAAGCAGAAAGGAAAGGAACAGTCCAGCAGGGTATTTGTAGAACTGTTTATGTGCCAGACCAGACGAAAATCAGGTGCCTCAATTAAGGCACCCAATGGAACAAGGGAAAATTGGAAAACCCGGAATAGGGAATCAACGGACCGAACCGTGAACTGGAATGCGGACGTCACGGACCGGATCAAGACAGTAACCCCCCACCCCCCGCCACCCTATGGGAGCCTCCTGGCGACCCAGAAGGCCTTTCCAGATTAGGGACCACACAGCCGGGTAGGGCGACATTCAACAGGAGGGAACCCTGAATGGCGAGAGTTAAACAACAGTGTCTGTGTCGCTGGGTCCATATTTGACTGGACTGTTCTGCTATAAGGCACGCTGGTGGCAGACCCAAAAGTAAGACACAGATCCTGAAGTTCTCGGAACAGGACTTGGTTTATCAAGATAGCAAGGGAAGAAACGTCGCAGGACATTGACCCAGGCCCTGGACGAGACGAAGATTCAGGGCCTGGGTTAGAAGCACGTGACCCGGACGTGGAATTAGGAACAATGATCCTGGACTAGGAACTCGGAACTTTGGAACCAGAGTCTGGACAAGGACACGGAACCTGGTCTTGGTTGGGACTTAGAACCTGGTCTTGACTCGGATCGGAACCCAGCTCTAGGCAAGGACTCGGAACTCGGATCTTGGCAAGGACTCAGGACTAGGATCCTGGCAAAGGCTCGGCACTAGGATCTTGGCAAGGACTCGGGACTGGGATCTTGGCAAGGACTCGTGACTAGGATCCTGGCGAAGACTGGGGACTAGGACCTTGGCAAGGACAAGACAAGGAACCTCTAGCGCTGGAAGAAGAAGCTGCGCGGCAGGACGAGGTTCCTCCAGGGCAGGACCAGGCTTTTGGACTCGGTTTGGCTCGGCGCTTGGACTCGGCTTGGTTAGGCTCTTGGGTACGGAGCCCTGGACCCCTTCTAGGACGCAGGGCCAGGAAACTTTCTACAACGCAGGGCCAGAACCCTTAATAGGACACAGGGCTGGGATGACAGCCGAGGATACGGATGGGGACGATCGAGCACGGGACGAGGATTCTCCAGCACCGGACTTGCCGAGGTACTCTTGGGCTGGGCGAGGTTCCCCTGGGCTGGGCGAGTACCCGGTGCTCAGATTTGTAATGGACTAAAACACTGCGCCTGGACTTGGTCTTGGAACACAGGAACACAGAGCCTTGGACCTGAGCACAGGACAACAGAACACAGACACGGGACCCCTCCTTGGGGAGCACAGGACGTAGTACCGGGACTCGTACACAGAACACGGACACTAAACACGGGGACACAAGGAGGCAGTTCCAAACTCAACGATAGATAGTTCATTCTCTAGCGTGGCAAGGCTTCGGTCTCAGTCCGGCGGCTGAACTTGATGAGGATGCTGAGAAGGTTGCCAGTAGAGGTTCAGAAGGAAGCAGAAGGGAAGGAAACAGTCCAGCAGGGTATTTGTAGAGATATTTATGTGCCAGCCCAAACGAAAATCAGGTGTCTCAATAAAGGCACAAAATAGAACAAGGGAAAACGGGAAAACCCGGATTAAGGAGCCGACGGACCGGACCGTGAACCGGAATGTGGACTTCACGGACAAGACCATGACAGGATTCACCATAAAACGAGAGGGCAATTCAGCCGGTGCAAGAACAAAAACCCACAGTTCTTTCCCAATCGAGGCAACAGCAACATTCAATGTGAGGACGAAGTGCCGTTACCTCCATTTATGCTGCTCCTCACTGTGGCAGTGGAGCAGGACGCAGACGGAGATTAAAGACCGTCAGTGGATTCAACATTAAGCAGGAAATCGGGATTAATCGCTTGGACAAGTATTGAGCAGCCCAACTCATTAACCTCGGCTGGCAAATGTGCAATTAAATCGTCGCGTCGTTGCATTTCGTCAGAATGAAACAAAGAAAGTCAACACATTACCTGAACATAGTCTGAAAATTACACTTCCACTAAATCTACGTCCATCGCTTTAGAGAAATTGTTGCAATACTTGTGATGAGATCCTAAGTTATTCATTATAGACTGTGCCTTTAAGAACCCTGCCTATCGGAAAGAGAAAGCTGTACAGCACAAACAACTTGTTACAGAGAGAGGGGGGGGGCGGTTACTGCACAGTTTGTTTGGGATTTCTGCAAGGATACTGCCAGCTTCTGAGAGCCTACAAAGAGAGAGAGAGAGAGGACGAGCTACTTGATGGACAGCCGGTGCTCAGCGCAACAGTATTTAAACCAGCGTAGTTGCTTGTTTCACAGGACGCACAGAAGAAGGGACGCGTAGACGCACTAAGGTGTTGTGAAATTACCACTACACTTTCAGGTGCCCACGAGTGTGGGACTGAGGATCGATTAAGTGGTATCGATCTATGTTTATTAGTGCGTGAAAGAGCGACCCTTTGGAGTCTACCGGTGTTTCTAACCCTTGCCTTAGTTGGTAGATTATCACTTGAAGACGGTGCTCTTAAGTTGGTCAAGGTTGGCTAACTTGGAAGTTTCAGAGGACGACGGGAAGAATCGACGTCAGCGGCTTACGTGAACAACAAACCACCTCTCTCTCCCCTCAATTCTACTCAACTCAACTCAATAACACCAACTGAACTGACTTCGTTTACCTACTATCGTAAGACAGTATCAGTTACCAGCTAAGCTTGAAGAAGTTTGGGTTTTATATTTCCACACCTATATATGCATAAGCTCTGCTAACCTGTTCGATTTAACTAGTTCTATATGACTGCATTGCGAAGATACTAATGAAAATAGTGTCAGTATAGAGCAAAACCAGAGCCCAGGTGTGTTCCATTCCTACTGGTTCTTTAACCCGTTACGGGGTACGTAACGTTCTAAACACATGTACCTCGCTAATACTTTTTGAACTTATGTATGAAGCATCACTTCCTCCTCCGCATCAAGTAGAGGATGACAGTTCCTTCACTGATATCTGCAATGTCCCATGCTCGGCCCTTCCTGGTGAAACCCCTGTGCATCGGCTCCATTGCATTCACAAGAGGAACGTTAAGATCTCTAATCAGACAATTATTACATATGCAATTTTGTTTGCGTTGCTTGGATTTCCAGCATCTGCAGAATTTCCCTTGTTTGTGAAATATTATATATGATTATGTCTTGACCTTTCCGGTCAGTGAAGGCAAACAATCGGAACGTGTTCAACACCACGTTATCAACCGGCATCTGAAAACGTTATTGTTGTTTGAACATCCGTTTTCCTGTTCTTCTCTACATCACGAGAACGCCGTCACTCTGTGTGAATCTCCCAGCCCTTGTCATCCATGGACGATAATTATCCTTGTTTGTCCGTCTCTGACCATCAGACAAACTGATCAATTTCATCGCATATCTGACGAGCTGTTGGAACTCCCTCTTCTCAACACCCTCAGACCCCTCTAAAGGGGCCTGGGCTTCTTTTCATATTATGCCCAATGGGTCTCTAACTACGCAGACAAGGTCCTCCCCCTGGTCAAGTCCACCACATTCCCCCTGTCAGCCGAGGACAGGGGACATTGCCAAAGCAGCAATGCATGCGGTGGATGAGGCCATTCCCTTCCAAGTAGAGGGTGACGCTTCCGACTTCGCACTGGCCGCTAACCTCAACCAGGCAGGAAGACAAGTGGCGTTCTTCTCCCGTACCCTTCAAGGTCTTGAACTTCGGCACTCCGCAGTGGAGAATGTGGCCCAGGCCATAGTGGAAGCTATTAGGCACTGGAAGCACTATCTCGCCGGCAAAAGGTTCACCCTGCTGACTGACCAGCGCTCAGTCGCATTCATGTTTAATAACCAACAGCGGGGCAAAATCAAAAATGTTAAAATTCTGAGGTGGAGAATCGAACTCTCCACCTACCACTATGACACCATGTAGAGGCCTGGGAAGCTCAACGAGCCCTCCGATGCTCTATCCCGGGGAACATGTGCCAGCGCGCAGATCGACCGGCTATACACCCTACATGAAGATCTTTGCCACCCGGGGGTCACCCGGCTTTTCCACTTCGTGAAAGCCCGGAACCTGCCTTACTCCCTCGAGGAGATCAGGACGATGACCAGGGACTGCCAAGTCTGCGCAGAGTGCAAACCGCACTTCTACCGACCCGAAAAGGCACAACTCATCAAGGCCACCCGCCCCTTTGAGCGACTGAGTGTTGACTTTAAGGACCCCCTTCCCTCCACCGACCGCAATGTGTACTTCCTTAACGTTATCAACAAGTACTCGCGGTTCACCTTGGCCATCCCCTGCCCCGACACCACTTCCACTTCAGTTATAAAAGCCCTGCGTAAGCTCTTCACTCTGTTCGGATACCCATGCTATATCCACAGTGACAGAGGGTCCTTGTTTATGAGTGACGAGCTGCGCCAATACCTACTGGCTAGGAGAATTGTAACTAGTAGAACCACGAGCTATAATCCCCGGGGGAATGGACAGGTAGAGAAGGAGAATGGCACGGTTTGGAAAGACACACTCTTAACCCTTAGATCAAAGGGACGGCCAGTCTCCCGCTGGCAGGAGGTCCTCCCGAGGCAGTCCACTCCATCCTCTCCCTGTTATGCACGGCCACCAATGCCACCCCTCATGAGCGGTTCTTTCTTTTTCCCAGAAAGTCGACCACTGGGTCCACCCTACCAACTTGGCTGACGTCCCCGGGGCCAGTGCTGCTCCGGAAACATGTGAGGAGCAATAAATACTCCCCGATAGTCGAGAGGGCTCACTTACTTCATGCGAACCCTCACTATGCCTATGTGGTTTTACGGGAGGACACGGTCTCCATCCGCGACCTGGCGCCCGCAGGAGCAACCAGGCCCCTACCCTGAACACTCCGTAGTGACCATTGACCCCGTACCCAGCGATGTATGTGTCCACGAGACACCGCGCACTCCAAGCCCTACACAGGCACCACACGACACTCCCATAGCGGGCGCGACACACACAGAAGAGGGATTAACAACGCCTAACGTGCTGGCACCTCAGGACAGGCCGGAGCCAGCACAACCGCCGTCACCAATGCAACCACCACTGGTGCTATGTAGATCACAGCAACGGACTCGACAGCCTGATAGACTTGACCTGTAAATATACTTGTTTCAAATATTGTCAGTCACTTCACCCCGCGGAACTCTTTTTTTTAAAAAAGGAGGGGTGAATGTGGCAAACCATGTATACATGTTGTAACTGGGTTAACTGTCTGGACACGCCCCTCTACTGACTACCCCTGTGGCTCCTCCCACAGATTCCTGTATAAAGGTGATTTCGCCTTGTCCCTCCCCCTCAATCCGGGGGCAGACACTCATCATGGAGGTCGTATTGTACAGCGAATAAAAGCCTTTCAGTATTTTACCAAACTTCAGTTTTTTGGAGTTATTGAAGCTGCTTCACCCACCTGCAATCGGAACAAAACATCACGCCAGCGTCCTGCGTGTCTGTTATGTCCACTGCCTTTGACCAGCCAACCCTCACCAATCTCCCATCGGCTGTCATCGCGACTGATCTTGGACCACCGTTCACTTCCCGCCTTTGGAAGGTTTTCTGCTGTCTTGCATGCGCCACGGCCAACCTCTCGTCTGGTTTTCAGACTCAATCCAATGGTCACACTGGGAGAGATAAACAGGAGTGGGAGTCAAGCCTGCGCTAACTTTACTCTTCCAACCATACGCTCGGGAGCTCACAATTGTTTTGGCCAAATTTCGGCCTCAATGACTACCAGTCTGACTCCACGAGTAGGTCTCCCTTTCAACGAGAGGCAGGAACTGAGCCCCCGCTCCTCGCTGGTTAAGAGATTGACGCAGGAGTCCCTGCTACTGAACAGCTGAGCCAGCGCTACAAGCACTCCTGGGGACGAGCAAGGGCTTCTTTGCTGCGCGCCCAGAGACAACATGCCCGGTTCCTACCAAGAGATGAGGTCTTGTTGGCATCATGGGATCTTTTCCGCAAAGTTGAGAGCCGCAGATTGGCACCACTCCTCGTGGGATCGTTTTCAGTGGAGAAGGCTGCCAACAAGATGTCATATAGTTTCCGTCTGCCATCATCACTGACGATCCACCAGAAATAACAAGTTTCCTAGCTCGAGGTGGTTACTACCATTTCTATGGCCCAAGTCACCCCACCTCCCCTCATCCCGGCTAAGTAGATAGTTCCTTTGTCTATACGGTGTGGTGCCTCCTGGTATGTCGCTGGGTACGTGGTATTGTCCGGTACCGCGGAACGATAGGGAAATGTTGAAGAAGGACATTTTGGGCAAGTTGCTCATCTGAGTTTTCCAGCGGACAGGCCCTGTTGCACTGTGACACACGCCTCCCTATTCCTGGTGAATTTCCTCTGCAGTCTTCGCGAACAATGCATCCATTGAAATAAATCCTATCCGGAACTGAATTGAAAACACTTCAAGAATCCTAGCAGATCACGCAGCAGCTATTGAGAGACTAGAGTCGATGTTTCGGCCGAGGCACTTCCATTACAGCACTGACAAAGGGCCATCGATTCACTCCTTCCATGCCGACCAGGTGTCCATCAAGATAGTACCATCGACCTGCATTTGTCCCGCCTGATCTGGGAGACGAATTAACCTGGATATACGTGTTAGTCGCATGGGCGCGGAGGCTGAAGGCCTCTTTCCCCACTGTAAGAATGAATAACTCAGACTTCCCTACTCTGCGCTTAATCCATCACGTCTTTTAAACCTCTGTGAGTACAGGACGACAAAGGAGGTAGTGTTCGCTCTCTAAAAGAGCAATAAAGTGGATAATTAACCAAACCGTGACAGGGTTGTGCTGCAGAATATTGATAGCGTCAGAGGATGAGATTACTGGGGACGTGACCAACATACTTGTGTTATCTCTAGGCACAAGCAGATCAGAAATAAAACGATGATCAATGTTATTCCATTATTTAATCGGAATGGATAATCCCGGAAAACAATAGACTCGCTGGCCTCACGTCTGCTGTACGCAAGTTATTGGAGAGGATCCTTCAGGATAGGATGCAGAGTTGTTGAAGACTACTCACATAAGCAGACAAGTTGGCTCTTCCCAACTGTGACGATATGTTTACTGGCTAGTGTAATCGACCTGCACCAGCACCGGATCCGATTATAGCCCTCGCATCCATGCACTTATCCATGTCTCTTAAACGCTGCAACTGAATCTGCATCCACCACTTGCTCTGGAAACTCTTTCGACACTCACACTGACTTCTGAGTGAAGTGTGATCAAAAGGTTACGTTCTCCAAACTCATGTTGGGAGACAGTATCCTCATAACGAATTTACGGCTACCTGGGAAGCATAAGTTGGCCAAACGCTGGACGGCTATACGCCCTATCTTGTGGAGAGTCAGATGCCAATCCTACCCTTTTTTTCGGGGTGAAACCAGAGGGTAAGAATGGACCTGTCAAGATTCTCCATCAGAACCGCCTTCTGCCTCTGGCACAAGAGTTCCAGGTTGACCCACAGCCCGATCCAGAGCATAAACGCAGTAAGTGGACTCTACGGCGACGCAAGACGACTTCAGGACCAACAGCAGGAGAGGTTAGCCCGGTCCCTGCCTCTGAGTGGGATTCTAATTCGGAGGATAAGGATATGGGTGTGTGGTGTATGCTACCTTTCGCTAATTCCCCTCTGATTGAAGAAGAAACTCCCAACAATTCTCTCTCTGAATCAGGTGACATCGGGGGTGACGGGAACTATGTGGAAAGCCTGGATTGTAGCGGGACCCAGCAAGGGATGTAGCGGAGCTTAGCCAAAGGACAGAGGGGTCCGATGTGCAGGTGGGCACGTGTGATAGGCCGGGCGAGGTTTCGCCATGTAGTCCAGAAGTATCCTCAGTAGTGCTGGAACATGAAGAGTTATATGAAGGAGCACGGAGTCTCGGAGATTTAGAAAACCACCAGAGAGCTGGCCTATATAGCTCCGGGGGCATCAGAGAGTGTCCACGACCGCTTTGGGGAGCTACGTCACTGCGTTTTACTCCAGAGTTGAACTTTGTGTTTTGCAGGAAGTGTTGGCAAATTATGTCAAAGTCATGAGCACATTACTAACTTTGGTGGGGGGTGGGGTGGTAGGGGGGAGAGAAAGCGTCCTGGGAAAGGTTTCACTGCTAATCTAATGGCTTCTCTGTAGCAGAAGTGTTTGGGTTATGACTAGAGATAACGGGGGCTTTGGAATGTGCGGCGACCAAGGAGGGGAGTGTTTTCTATCTTGTGTGCCCGACAGCGAGGATTCATGGGCTTTTATTCGGCGGAAGATGGAGAGAGAAGAATAGAGAGGTCGTAGACGGCAGGGCAGAGTGGACTCGGAATGGGGTCGGGAGTCGACGACGCCCAGGGGAAATCAATGGCGATCAGACGGACGGGAAAACCGTGAGTTCCAACGTGCACATTAGACTGTTTCATTAAATTGGACCCTTTTTCTTTTTTGTTTTCTTTACTAACGCTATAGTCAAATAAAGAATTATGAAGTTCAGTCGCTCAATTTCATCTGGTGTACTGTTTGTTATTTCGTGGTACTGATTTGTACAGGGAAAACATCACGCAGCATTCACAGAAACGCGATTTCACAAGTTTGGAGGGGCTGAGACTGTTTTCCCCTGGTCTAACGCCGCCAGCCGACCCTGAGGGTTACACTTATACCAAAATACACAACCATAAACTTCCATACACTGTATTCCGCCTGGTATTTCTTTGTCCATTCTCCAGTCTAAGAACTTCTGCAGATTCCCTTCTTCCTCAACCAACCTGCCCTTTCACCTTACGTCAGCAAACCTGGCCACAAAGCTGCCAAAATCATAGACAAAAAACTTGGAAATGAAAGTTGGAAATGTCCCCTTTGGACACTTTGGCCAACGGAAGCCAACAGAAAGGTTTCATGTATTCCCATTTTCTGCCCTCCTGACAGTCAACCAAACTGAAATCGATACTAACTCCACCGGCCCTAATCTTGTTTACCAGTCTTCTACGTGTCACCATGCAAATGGCTTGTGAACATCCAACTAATCAACTTCCACTAACGGTCATTTGCTGTCTTGTCTGCGTTTCTTCTCAAAGGATTCCTACTCAAGCTTCAGGCGATATTTACGCTAAAGAAGGAATGCCGATTTCAGTCAATTTTTCATGTGCCTCCAAATACTTGAAAACAGCGATGCAACGTCTTATCCACACCAATGTATGGACGTAATGTGAAGAAGGGGCGCTTCCTTTGGGATCATCTGTAATCAACGAATATTGAAGGCAACGCCTTAATTTTAATACCAGAATGGAATAATCTCTCCAGTTGTGCCCCGACCCACTGAAGCGAAAATTCACTCTTTGTTTGTTAAGAGACTGGAACTAATGTCATACGTTGTGTAATCCAATTTCTTATTCCAATTTGCATGAATCATGAAACATTTCCTTATATAAATGGGAAACTATCAACGTGCAGTCACACTCGGGTCATGTGCAGCGAGCTGAAGACAGACGCTCACTGACATCTACTGCTGTGCAGATTGCAGGTGGAAGAACATTGATAGAAACAGCGAAACACTGGTCTGGAACAGAGATTTGGAAAGAATCGCCTCCCCGATCTCGTACTGTTAAAGCAACGTTGATTTTGGGCCGAAGGCAAATACGCACCACTGCAGGAAATGGGCCGGGCCCTGATTAACAAGATAAAAGACGTTTACTATCCCATCATGGTCGTCATTTGCGTTCCCGGTAAGTTACGGTACGGATTTGTGTTTATCGCCACGGAGTCATAGAAAAGTACAGCACCGAAGCAGGCCCTTCATCCCATCTGCTCTGCGCTGAACCAATTCAGCTGCCTACTCCCATCGAGCTGGATGGCGACCATAGCCCACCATAGCCCTAGGATCGACGTAACCCTGTGTTTTTAAACCACAGATTAACAGATAGATTAACGCGCTATCTCCGCAGAGATCCTCGGTTCCCGTTTTATTTCTCACGGTTATACTGGGTCGACAATAACCACTAACATCCAGCTTCAGCTCCGCACACCGTGTGCGTATGGGTCATGTTCCCACAGCAACGTCATGAACGTTATGACGTTCGTCTCTTTGACAAAGATAGGAGCGATCTTCAATAATTGTGTTTATTGAAGCTGTATAATTACACAGTCAACCATTGATGATCTGCTTCTGTATCTCGGCATGTCATGAATAAGTTTTCCAGCTAGCTAGGAAGAAGCTTTGTCTCTCTATACCTGTCCGTGATCTTCCAGTTCCTGACAGCTATATTTTTAACCTGGACTGCCTGTATTTTATTCTGCTGGTGCAAGGGAGATTCATAGATTCCTCATCTCTCCAGGCAATGATGCAGCGTTGTGAATCAATGAGGTGAGGCAAACTGTGTTTTGTTCCGGTAGCTACTTAACAGGAAGGAGGTGGCTGTCCTACGACGAGAGCAGTGGGGAATCACCAGTACGATGCTTAGGGTGGAGAAATTCTGATCTGGGTGTGGGCGGAGGCGGGGAATGACATACTCTGGGCTTGTTTTCTCTGGAAACAGGGATGCGTATAAGTGCCTCGATTTAAGATCATGAAGGGGATGTATATGAGAAAGACTGAGAACATCTTTGTAGCAGGCGTAACAAAACACAAAAGGGCACATATATCCCCTGCTGAATTGCGGTAAAGAATTCAGTTGGATTATCAGAAAGACAAGTCCAAAATGCACATGGCAAAACAAAAAGCATTCTATTTCTCTTCCCGTTGCCTAGAATGCAAATAATGTCAGGGTTTCACACCTCCCACCTTGTTAACATGCAGCATCCGAAAGAGTTCGGGAATCGGCCAAAGCAAAAGTACGGGTTGAGCTGAGATGCCTGCTTTACTCTTAGTCTTATCGTGGCATCTTGTGAAAGGTTCGCCCCCGGGCCCATTGCAGACTTTTATTTTCTACACCTCATTGCGACACTCGGAAATTCCCACCTGCTTCAGAAGGCCAAGACGAGCAGGGTGAGCTGCCTTAACGACTGTCTCCAGCAGCACTCCCATCTACGGTGATTAAATACTTCGTGAGGCTGGTCGTGGCTGTAATCAACTCGTGCCTCAGCAAAGAACTGGACCCATTGCAATTTGTCTATCGCCTTTTAGTTCTACGGTCGATGCAATGGTATTAGCTCTGCATGCGGTCTCGGATCATCTGGGCAATACAAATGCCTCTGTCAGGATGTGATTTATTGACAACACCTCAGCAGTTAACATCACCAGTCCTGAAATCCTGATCGGAAAGCTAAAAAAAAAAAAAAAAAAAAAAAAACCCTCGTACCTCTCTTTGTGAACTGGATCCTCGACTTTCGAACCGGAGGATCACAATCGCTACCGATTGGAAATAACATCTCCAACTCGCTGGCAGTCAGCGCTGGCGCTCCTCTGGAATGTTTGCTGAGAACGCGGCTCTACTCTCTCTACACCCATGACTGTGTGGCTAGGTACAGCTCAAACACCATCAATTAAATAGCGCGGATATAACCATTGTTGGTAGAATCTCAGATGGTGACGAGAGGGCGAGATCTATCAGCTAGTTGAGTGTTGTAGCAGCAACAACTTTACATTCACCGTCAATAAGACCAAAGAGCTGATGGTGGACTTTACAAAAGATAAGACGAAAGAAAACACACCAGTTCTCACAGAAGGATCAGAAGAGGACAGAGTGAGTAATTTCGAGTTCCTTGATGATAATATCACTGAGGAACTAACCTCGTCCCAACATATTTTGATGCAGCGATAAACAGGCAAGACAGCGGCTATGTTTCATTAGGGATTCTAAGAAATTTGTTATGTTACCTAAAACACCCGCAGATTTCCGCAGATATAACGTGGACAGCTTTCTGTCTGGTGCCTCACCGTAGATGAATGAATTACTTACAGTAATTCCGTTTATTTCTCTATTATTGTGTATTACATTGTACTGCTACGGCAAAGTTAACATATTTCACAACACGCTTTGATTTAATTACTTAAGTGTGAAAAGAAAGTTGTTGCTGTTGTTGTTTTTCTCCCCAGCGTGGTCATTGTGTGAACGTCTGCCCACGATCCCTTATTTCTAACTGTTGACGGTCTCTCTTTCAGTGAACCTCCTGACCATCTCAATACTCTCCAGAGGAAACTGCGGTCTTTCAAAATGTATTTCCGTCTACATGGTGGCCATGGCAACAGCCGATCTACTGGTGATGGTTTGCAACGTCATGCTTTATCAGATATTCATGCAGAGCCTTCGAGTTCAGATTTTAACCCACACTTCCGTCCGTATAGTCACTCTGTACCTTAGTAGTGTCAGTGTGGGACTGTCGGTGAATTATACCGTCTTCTTCACGTTTGACCGATTTGTAGCCATCAGTGGCCTAAAGTTTAAAACTAAATACTGCACAGTGCGCACGGCGACCGCTGTTCTAACAATTGTTTCCATTCTGGTTTTCCTGTGGTTCATTCCAAATCTATTCGCATACGAACCCAGAGAAATAATCAACAATATATCCTTTGGCACCCGCCCCAGACTGCAGTTCTATTCCACTCCGATCAGTGCGGTGTATATGAAGGTGACGCCCATTTTAGTCCCGTGGGTTAGCATTCTTGCAATATTACTGATTAACTACCTGACAGTAAAAAGAATCATCGCGGCCAATCAGTCCCGGACGGCTCTGCGGCGAAAAGACGGTGCGAATCAGGCCGACGCAGAGATTAAAAACAGGAAGAAGTCAATAACTCTGCTCTTCGCTGTCTCGGGCAGCTATGTGATCTTATGGCTGGGAGTGGCCGTATTCGGCAGTATGTCTGTGTATCGGCGAGCAGATTACAACTCTCGGGAGGTCATCGCCGCTGAAACCGGATACATGCTCATGTATCTGAGCTGCTGCAGCAACACATGCATTTACGTGGCGACCCAGTCTAAATTTAGGGAGCAGCTGGGAGCCGTGCTGAAATTTCCCTTGACTCTTTTTCCACCTTTAGTTAAACATACACAAACATTGAACGAGTCTGTCCGAAGCTAACCCCTGATACATTTAACATAGACTAATACAGCACAGTACACGCCTTTCGGCCCACAATGTTGTGCCGACCCTCAAACCCTACCTCCCATATAACCCTCCACCTTAAATTCCTCCATATACCTGTCTAGTAGTCCCTTAAATTTCACTCGTGTATCTGCCTCCACCACTGACTCAGGCAGTGAATTCCACGCACCAACCACTCTCTGAGTAAAAAACCTTCCTCTAATATCCCCCTTGAACTTCCTACCCCTCACCTTAAAGCCATCTCCTCTTGTATTGAGCAAGGGTGCCATGGGGAAGAGGAGATGGCTATCCACTCTATCTATTCCTCTTATTATCTTGTACACCTCTATCGTGTTTCCTCTCATCCTCCTACTCTCCAAAGAGTAAAGCCCTAGCTCCCTTAATTTCTGAACATAATGCATACTCTCTAAACCAGGCAGCATCCTGGTAAATCTCCTCTGTACCTTTTCCAATGCTTCCACATCCTTCCTATAGTGAGGCGACCAGAACTGGACGCAGTACTCCAAATGTGGCCAAACCAGAGATTTATAGAGCTGCAACATTACATCGCGACTCTTAAACTTTATCCCACGACTTATGAAAGCTAACACACCATAAGCTTTCTTAACTACCCTATCCACCTGTGACGCAACTTTCAGGGATCTATGCACATGTACCCCCAGATCCGTTTGCTCCTCCACACTACCAAGTATCCTGCCATTTACTTTGCACTCTGCCTTGGAGTTTGCCCTTCCAAAGTGTACCACCTAACACTTCTCCGGGTTGAACTCCATCTGCCACTTCTCAGCCCACTTCTGCATCCTATGAATATCTCTCTGCAATCTTCGACAATCCTCCGCACTATCTATAACACCACCAACCTTTGTGTCGTCTGCAAACTTGCCAATCCAGCCTTCTAGCCCATATTCAATCCATTAATAAAAATCACGAAAAGTAGAGGTTCCAGAACAGATCCTTGTGGGACACCACTAGTCACAATCCTCCAGTCTCAATGTGCTCCCTCCACTACGACCCTCTGCCTTCTGCAGGCAAGCCAATTCTGAATCCACCTGACCAATCTTCCCTGGATCCCATGCCTTCTGACATTCTGAATAAGCCTACCATGTGGAACCTTGTCAAATGCCTTACTAAAATCTATATAGATCACATCCACTGCACTACTCTCATCTATATGCCTAGCTACCTCCTCAAAGAACTCTATCAGGCTTGCTAGACACGATCTGCCCTTCACAAAGCCACGCTGACTGTCCCTGATCAGACCATGATTCTCTAAATGCTCATAGATCCTATCTCTAATAATCTTTTCCAACAGCTTTCCCACCACAGACGTAAGTCTCACTGGTCTATAATTACCCGGACTATCCCTACTACCTTTTTTGAACAAGGGGACAACATTCGCCTCCCTCCAGTCCTCCGGTACCATTCCTGTGGACACGGAGGACATAAAGATCCTAGTCAGAGGCTCAGCAACCTCCTCCCTCGCCTCGTGGAGCAGCCTGGGGAATATTCTGTCAGTCCCAGTGGACTTACCCGTCCTAATGTATTTAAAAACTCCAACACCTCCTCTTCCTTAATATCAACATGCTCCAGAACATCAACCTCACTCATATTGTCCTCACCAACATCAAGTTCCCTCTCATTGGTGAACACCGAAGAGAAGTATTCATCGAGGACCTCGCTCACTTCCACAGCCTCCAGGCACATCTTCTCATCTTTTTTTCTAATTGGACCTACCTTCACTCCTGTCAGCTTTTTTTTTCGTCACATAATTGAAGAATGCCTTGTGGTTTTCCTTTACCCTACTCGCCAAAGCCTTCTCGTTGCCCCTTCTTACTCTTCTCAGCCCCTTGTTAAGCTCCTTTCTTGCTTCCCTATATTCCTCAATAGACCCATCTGATCCTTGCTTCCTAGATCTCATGTATGCTGCCTTCTTCCACCTGACTAGATTCTCCACCTTACTTGTCACCCATGGTTCCTTCACCTTACCATTCTTTATTTTCCTCACCAGGAAGCACATCTGTTGCACTTCTGAAGCTGGATTCCGTTCGGATGGAAGTTGTGAAATTAAATGAAAAAATGAAAACAAAAATCTATTTCGGTGGAAAGCATAGCCTCTCTTACACCAATCCAAATCCGCAGCCCTCCCCCTGCATTCACTTACAGCCGCACAAAACGCACAGCTGCCTTACTCTTGCCGAGATCCCTGACGTAACCCATGACGCAAGCGGACGGTGTCGGGAGGGGCAGCCGTGTCAGAACGCGCAAACTGAAGCAATGCCGGTGTTGTAACACTGGCAGTCGTTTGCTTTCGTACTTATGGGGTGGACCTTCACTCTTTCCAATTGTCCTTGATGTTTCGTGATGGTCATTAGCCGATCACAATATCAGGTGAGATTCGTCCCATTGAGTCAGCACCAAGCGAGCTCCGCAGTAAGCATTCTGTATCTCTCCTATTCCCTCTCTCACTGCAGACCTGCACGATTGATGAGTGTTTAAATTCCCATGGAACACTGCTGTCGGTATTCCTCCACGGTCATCCATGCAGTCAATTCCAGAGCCTTGCCGCTGAAAGTTTTCCCTCGCTGTCCTTCGTGTTTCGTTAAACATTCAATTCCTCTGGAGTGGTGCTCCCTCGATAATATGTGCGGTCTCTATTTACCTCTTTTCTTCGTATCCCTAAATAATTCATATACAGCCAACAACAAACCCCAACGTAACTTTCCGTATGACCAGACATCTTAACTTCAGTATTTGTTTTCTTCAATCGAGGAGAGCAACATGAAAAGTGTAGGACGAATTAAAATGTGTAACTGGAGTAAGTGAAACGAAAGTAAATTCAAACGCGAACAATTCCCTTATCTATCAGCGACATTCAGCACTGGTTGGGATCATGCAAATTCCACAAATTAATCATTATAGGACAACCAGGCTAAGATACGACAAAGTCAGCGTGGTTGCCTGACAAACCTCTTAGAATACTTGGCAACAAGAGGACAAAACCTGATGTGCTCGGCACAGATCATTCATTTTTTCTTGCGGGTCGTATTAACCCTTCACAATCGTTGTGGTTGATATACTGACGGCACCTTTGAACAGTTCTGGAAACGTTTCATATCGAGTGAATAACACAAAGTATTGGCTCTAAGTCGATTTGCAGAAACGGCATATTCTAATGATAATGTCCTGGTTAAGATTTTACTACGTTGTTAACAATGATTCGATGAATTGCAAAGTCATGAGGAAATGACTATTTTTTTTGGCGGGGCGGGGAGAATAATGTACTGCCCTGGTGTCCATTTGTACTGCTAGGATATGTAATTTAGTAGCTTTCTATAGAAACAAGGTGTCTGCTGACAGTGTTCGGGTTTTCAGTTAATTATAAGAGGACGTGATGTTCAACTTAAAAATGCTGTGTCAGCCAATCAGGAGGGTGGAATTGGGAGAAAGTTCTAGAGAAATCTGAGCGGAGAGAGATTCATGTCGGACACCGGTGGGGCTCGTGGTCTTTATTTTTTTTAACGGGAGACGGCGAGAGGAGAAGATGGGGAGAGACGGCCGTAGGTTTCGGTCCGACGGGACGGAGCAATTGCAAGAAGTGCTCCGCGAGTGGAGGTAGTCCAAGATGGGACGTTCTACCTGTGAATACGGTTGAGAGGTCTGCGCCGCCAGTTTCGGACACACCGAGGCTTTGGAAGCTAGAAGCTACAACGATGTGCACGTTTAAACTGTCTCAATTACAATGGCGCCTTTCCTTTTTTTTTTTATTTTATGTTATTTTCCTCAAAATAACTGTTTGATAAAGATGAAATTAGTAAATACACTTTCTTTATAATTGTATGCTGTGCACGATCTGTTATTGGAGCAGGTGGGGCCAATCAGCCGAGGAGAAGGAAAACTCTGGTTTTAAACCTCCGCTGCCTTGCGGCCATCCCCACCCATGGGAGAGGCTTCGGGAGTAAACCTGGAGTAAGAAATCTACAGCCGGGACCTCAAAAGCAGTTTTATGCGCATAGGTGAAGTTTTAAAGTGGTTCCTGAGCAACACAATTTTCAGTGTGGTGGGCACAAGGAACGAGATGCCAGTCAGAATAGTTCAGGCAATGTAATTGGAATGTCTCTTTGGCATTTGGACAAGATCATGTTTTGAAAGCTTTGAGAGGATTGTTGTCTAAACACAGGCAAATGGGAGTCACTCAGGAAGGCACCCGCTTCGACACGTTCAATCCTCTTGACAATGAGCTGTGTTAAATCAGGCAGACAGATCGACAAGATTGAAGGGCATTGAAGCTTGTGGAAGGTAAATGCGAGATTGCTTTGCCTCAGTACCCTTTAGACCAGGTGAGAATCAGCTTCGCGTGGCCCGTGTTAATATCCTGAATAAATCTGTTTTCACGCAATCCCGGCATTGTGGGGATGGGGTTCCCGAGCGAACTGTGGAGTGTTGGTGATAGTATTACCTCCCTAAGATATGAACCATATTGAGATTTAATTAAAAAGTGAATGTGGGTCATCTGCACATGATTTAAGAAAATAAATTTGAAAAACAATGCATCGTGTGCTTATTTATTAGTTTTCACAGAAGGTACTCAGATATTTAGGTGTTGATCTCTGTCTTCTGTAAGGGCCAATTTCCATAAACTGACATATTGCGAAGTAACCTCGAGTATAATGTATAGAGGATCAAGAATGGAAGATTGTCTTCTATTGCCAATGGGTGGAGTGTTCAATTGAAGAGGTTTTGTTTCAGCTAAGTGGCACTGCGGATCAGGAAGCAAATAGAACAACACAACGTAAGCTTAAATGACACAGGCAATTTACTTCCTAAATTTGTATTCTTCTACTAATTATCGAGAAAGAATATTTTCTATTCTCAATTCCTGCTAACGTTTTTGGAGACGGTTATGCAGTATTCGTACAGTTTTTGTCCCTCATTTTCGCTGTTGCAGATGATACAACTTGACAGATCGGGAAACATGGAATAAGAATGTTATTGACCGTAGCTCTCTGCTGCTTTACAGAGATCCAATGTTGGGCACAAATAATTTGGTTTCTTTAACATTGAAATGGCTCTTGTCCTAATTCAATACTCGATTCCATCCGGCCAATTCCACGCATTCATACATTTTATTTCTACGTTGAGCTAATTCTTATTAGATACGAATGAGGCACTTTAAGTTACCGAGCATCGCGATGTTTTATATGAGAATGTTTACCTTATTATCAAACTGAAAGCGCAGATCCTTTACAAGATGTTTCCTGTTGTAGGACGTGTGCGAGCTGGGACTGAATTCTACTTAGGGGAGAGATCCTTAGATGAACTTACATTTGTCTTGGTCAATGCCCGGATAAGGGTCCATGGAGACAGTATCAAAGCCTTTAACTCTCTCCTGAAGTTAGTTTGGGTCGCTGCATAAATACACGTGTTTGTACAGGAACTCATATTCGTGAGCAGAGTCCCGGTTTCAGCAGCAAGATATCGGGCAGAGTAATAGTCGCGATCAGAATACATGGTTAGACTGGCGATAAAATGCGTCACTGTCGACGGCAGCCAAAATATCATGAAGCTGCCCGACACACAGAACAGTAACACGATGCCCTTTTTTCTGTTCTCCATTTCCGTGTCACGTTCACTCTTACTCTTATGGATTCGGAAGCCCCTCCGGGATTTGCTGGCCACCAAGATATGCCTGGCTGTCATCCCATTAAATAGAAATATTAAACCAAATACGCACAGCAAGTTTTGAAAGGATTTGAATCTGTTGAATGCGACAAAAGTTGGAGAGTGGAAGATGTCCAATTTCGGGCGAATACCCCAAGAAATATTTCCAATTATTTTTTGAGGCTGAAATGCAAACAAGAGGGGTACATTCTCCAAACAAAGCACTGCCAGTATTACTGCTGCCAGGATTCTGGCAGTTTTCACTCTGCAGTATTTTGTTTTAAACTTCTGACAGCATATGGCAACATATCGATCACAGGTGAAGGCGACGGTGTACCACAGTGATAATTCCAGAGTGACTGCCAACACGTAGACCGTGGCTTTAAGGACTTTCGTATAATGCAGAAATGAATTTGACAGGCGGAATATTAAAATCTCATAGACAAGGACATTGATGAGAATGACCAATAAATCCGTCACAGCCATCATCGTCATGTAGGCAGAGATGCATTTGGAAAGACCGCATTTTCCCCGGGAGAGAATAATAATTGTTAACAAATTAGCTGCAACAGAGAGAAAAAAAACACAACAACAGAAAAAGACGTCACTAAGGGAGGAAGACAAGTGAATCTTACAACTTGTTTTTGAAATATGTTCGGATGGATTTCTGCTTAGTCTGTGCACACTGACGGTCTGAGAGTGAGCATAGGCAAGACAAAAAAGGCACTTCGCAATGTGATCTTCACCAGCTGGAAACGGGCTGAAAAAAAAATAGCAAGTGCAGTTTACTGGAAGCCTGGGTAATGTGCTGCTCTTCAGGAAGACAAACCAGGTTACCATTGCTTGGCGAATGGTAGGTTGTGAGCTTCTCCGTACAAAAGAAAATGAGCTGTAAATACAGATCCGTCATTCATTTAAAGAGAAACAATGGGTGAATGGGTGGCACCGTGAGCTTTTTGCACATCGCCCATCACAAATCAGGACCTTGAGCACTGCGGTTGTGTTATTGAGTTAAAGTTATACAATACATAATTGAAACCGAATTCCTTATATTGTTTACATTTCTAGTCACCTTAGTACGGGAATTATATTAAAACTACTGACAGAGTTCAGAATATTTACAAGGATACTGAGGGGACTAAGAAATCTTTGTATACATTAGGGGTATAGTTCGTGTAAATGTATTCGAGCCTTTTCTACTCAGATTGTGTGAAACTATTTTGAACGACCTAAGGATTAGTGTGAAAGTTGAAATGTTGCTGGGTTAATCTGAGAGAAGTTATTTACTCAGAAGGTGCTTCGAGAATGGAAACAGCTTCCTGCGGAGCGGACGATGCAGGATCTATTGTATCACGTAAGATAAGTTTGGATAGGGACAAGATGGGAAGGAGGTAGACGAATGTTAGTCGGGTGTTGGTTGAGAGGACAACAGAGGTTCAGGTCGCCATGGCGGGTAGAATAGCCGCTTTTTGTGTTGTAGCACACTTTTACTCTCTGACAAGGACGATGAAAAATACATTACCTACTGAACGAAACACTACTGCTATTTCAGGGACGGTATGCCTCCGTTCTCT
The DNA here is from genome assembly GCF_030028105.1 of Mobula birostris. Taxonomy (NCBI): domain Eukaryota; kingdom Metazoa; phylum Chordata; class Chondrichthyes; order Myliobatiformes; family Myliobatidae; genus Mobula; species Mobula birostris. The sequence continues at coordinate 64,102,426 of NC_092382.1, forward strand.
TTTCACCGGACATGAGGAGACGCCCTCATGTGTCCAGAAGAAAGTCTTCTCAGCGGCCGTGTGGACAGGTAAGGATACAGCGCTTACTGAGCAGCTTGTGTAAAGGATATATTGTGCTGCATCTTCTGATCATACTTCAGTAAAAAAAAACATTGTCCTGCAGAATGCCAATAGCTGTTAGACAATGTATTAGTACGACTTACCGGGTAAACCAAACACCGCTAGAACAGGGTAACAAACGTCTTTCATCTGTAGGATCGCCGGTCGACGCATTTTCAATTATTTGAATTGTCTCCCGTTGTGTAGTTCACATCGGCGTATGACTGGGATCACGATACCCTACTAATTTATAGGAAACACGAATTCTCCGTCACGGGTAAACGGGTTGTGCAATAAATGACGTTACTTGCAGCCAATGAACAAACCAGGGTTGATATTCCGCTCCAGGTCCACCTGGTCTCCAGTTGACAGACTGTGCAGCTGGATCATGAAGCTCCTTCATTCACATTCCACAACAGAACAGTGTCACCCCCTCCCCCAGGGAGTGACGTCAGCGCTCCCCTCGCCTGCGGAGAGCATCGCTCCAGGTCCACCTGTTCTCCAGTTGACAGACTGTGCAGCTGGATCATGAAGCTCCTTCACTCACATTCCACAACACAACAGTGTCACCCCCTCCCCCAGGGAGTGACGTCAGCGCTCCCCTCGCCTGCGGAGAGCATCGCTCCAGGTCCAGCCTTTTGCTGTATCACAGTAATTCAGTGAATAGGTCCTGTTCCGTTCGATAACTGCATTTGTTACACAGCCTTTGCTGATTCCTACTGACTATAAAATTACTGATGTTGTACTTGTCTTTACATTTCACATAATAATTCTTCAATAACATGTATCATGATGCGTCAAGTCTAAAGTCAATCTGTTAGTCTTTGTCTAACCTTATAGTTTGTGATTTCTTCCTGAATGTGACATCATTTAAACCAAACAATTGATGCAGCGTCCCGGCAATGGTGTAGTGACCCTACTCTAACATTACTAATGATGCATTCTGTTATAGCTGGTGGAGATTCACTGTTATATCCAATATAGTTACTCCAAACAAGCAGATATAAATCATCTCCAGCAGGACTGAAGATGCTGATATTGAAGCGTTCAGAGTCGCATGTGCCTCCACATTACTTTGGTGTGGGTACCAAAACCACTGGCACCGATGAAACTTTTCATCGGAGAGATTACAAAGTTGCACCTTTACTGGGCAATCGACATTACCAATGAAATAGAAGAGGTTTCCCGTGAGATTTTCTTTCCATTAGCAGAGATTAGTATGACCACAGTATTCGCTACGATATTCAGGATTTAAAGAGCCATGGGGAAGATTGTTTTACACCTTTTCGTCTGCAAAGTCTATGGCTGATGAGGAACTTCCTACATGACGCACTGTTGGGGGTAGGGAGACACAAAATGATTTTTTTTTGTTGTTATGATCTTATAAAATATTATATACCAAATTACCGGCTCAGAGCAGGGACCGGGGATTAATGTGCTTGAGCGGAACAACGTCGGCGCCTCAGAAGGTGTCAGACTACAAGTGCGAGTAGTGATGCATATTGAACATTATCAGTGATGCCCAGTCCTGAGAATTACATTTTGTAAATTAGATAAATTAGCACAGTGTGCCAATCAACCACAATGTGTATGTGCGCTGACAGGTACTGTATGTAATATGAAACGAGAGTACGTCAACAACCATGCAGAACGGCCACTATTCGTGAGACAATGTCCATAGATCGTCGACATACAAATGCGTATCCAGGAGTACATCGCAATTAAGTCGATGATGTGCGATATTCTGTTTGCCTTCGGAGCTGAGGTAAGTCAAATGTGAAGTCCACCGCAGTGCGGGGGTTATTTAAATTAAACAATTCTCTACAAACATATCAGATAGTGTGGTAAATCAGCACTTTCGCCAATTTGAGCATCAGCCACTGAACATGTCCTTCATCATTCCAATAGATTCAAATCAGGCAGAAGGCAGCAGTGGTTGGCTGCCTGCGAGCAGTGGTGTTCCTCAGAGGTCAGTATTGGGAATGCTACTTTTCAAACTGTTTGTCAATGATTTGGTTAATGTAATTGATGGCTTTGTGGAAAGGTTTGCAGACGATACAAATATTGCAGGAGGGGTGGGTAGTGCCAAGGAAACAATGCGTTTACAGCAGAACTTAGACAAATTGCAAGAATGGACAAAAATTTGGCTGATGGAATATAGCGTGGAGTAAAGAATGATCATCGTTTTGATAAAAGGAACAATAGTGCGGACTGTTATCAAACTGGGGTGAAAATCAAACATCAGGATGCAGAGGAGCTTAGGAGTCCTTGTGTAAGACTTGCAGAAAGGTAAGCTAAAGGCTGAGTCTGTGGTAAAGAAGGCAAATGCAATGCAAGCATTTATTTCAAGAGGAACAGGATTTAAAAGCAAGGAGATAAAGCTGAGCCTTTATAAGTCACTGGTCAGGCCGCACTTGGAGTGTTGTCATCAGCTATGGGCCCCGTATCTCAGAAAGGATCTGTTGTTATTGGAGAGAGTCAAGAGGACATTCAGGAGAATGATTCCGGGAATGACGGGGTCGGCACATGGAGAGCGTTCGGCAGTTCTGGGTCTGTATTCACTGGAATTTAGAAGTATACACGTGGTTTTCACTGAGACCTAAGGAATATTGAAAGGACTAGATAGGGTGGATGTGTAGAGGATGTTTCCTATGGTTGGGCTACCCAGAGGAGGGCACATCCATAACGTTGACGGACCACCTTTTGGAACAGAGGCAAAGAGGTTTCTATTTGTCTAGAGAATAGTGCATCTGTGAAAAACTCTGCCACAGACTGAGGTGCAGTCCAAGTCCATGGGAATATAGTGGCATGCAAACGTTTGGGCTCCCCTGGTCAGAATTTCAGTTAATGTGAATAGTTAAGTGGGTAGAAGATGAACTGATCTCCAAAAGTCATAATGTTAAAGACGAATCATTCTTGTCAAAATTTTAAACAAGATAAGTGTATTATTTTTGTTTTGTACAATTTTAGAGTGAAGAAAAAGAAAGGAGTACTAAGCAAAAGTTTGGGCACCCCAAGAGATTTCAGCTCTCAGATAACTTTTACCAATCCCTCAGACCTTAATTCGCTTGTTAGGGCTATGGCTTGTATACAGTCATCGTTAGAAAAGGCCAGGTGATACAAATTTCAAAGCTTCATAAATACCCTGACTCCTCAAACCATATCCCAAAAATCAGCAGCCATGGGCTCCTCCAAGCAGCTGCCTAGCACACTGAAAATTATAATAAATAATGCCCTCAAATCAGGAGAAGGCTATAAGATGATAGCAAAGCGTTTTCAGGTAGCCGTTTCCTCAGTTCGTCAAAATTCAGAAATGGCAGTTAACAGGAACGATGGAAGTGAAGTTGAGGTCTGGAAGACCAAAGAAACTTTTTGAGAGAGCTGCTCGTAGGATTGCTAGAAAGGCAAATCAAAACCCCTTATTGACAGCAAAAGACCTTCAGGAAGATTTAGCAGACTCTGGAGTGTTGGTGCACTGTTCTACTGTGCAGCGACACCTGCACAAATGTGATCTTCATGGAAGAGTCATCAGAGAAAAACCTTTCCTGCGTCCTCCCTACAAAATTCAGTGTCAGAAGTGTGCAAAGGAACATCTAAAAAAGCCTGATGCATTTTGGAAACAAGTCCTGTCGACTGATGACCTTAAAATAGAACTTTGTTGCCACAATTAGCAAAGGTATGTTTGGAGAAAAAAGGGTGCGGAATTTCAACCCTTAAGCAGGGGGTGGATCGAACATGTTCTGGCCTTGCTTTGCAGCCACTAGCACGGGGAACATTTATTGGTAGAGGGAAGAATGAATTCAATTAAATACTGGCAAATTCTGGAAGCTAACAACACATCACCTGTAAAAAAGCTGAAGCTGAAAAGAGGATGGCTTCTACAACAGGATAATGATCCTAGGCACACCTCAAAATCCACGATGGACTACGTCGAGGCGAAAGCTGAAGGTTTTGGCATGGCCCTCACAGTCCCCCGACCTAAACATCATCGAAAATCTGTCGATAGATATCACAAGAGCAGTGTGTGCAAGACGGCCCAAGACTCTCACAGAACTAGAAGCTTTTTGCAAAGAAGAATCGGCGAAAATCCCGCAAACAAGAATTGAAACATCCTTAGCTTGCTACAAAAAGCGTTTACAAGTTGTGTTACAGGGTGCCCAAACTTTTGCTTCGGGACCTTTTCCTTTTGTGTTATGTTGAAACTGTAAAAGCTGGAATAAAAACAAAATAAGTAATCTTGCTTAAATATTAAAGAAATCAGTCATCTTTTTGGAAATCAGGTCATCTTTTACTCGCTTACTTTCAACCTGCGGAAGATTATAACTTTACTGTAGTCGATCTGTGCTCAGCATTTTTCTTCTTTGCACAAGGACAGCCAGTACTTCATTATCTTATAAGAACCTGCAGCAGTTTAACACTTCCTTGCACATTTGGCGATAAGAGGGCACAGGGTGTATTTGGAGAAAATACAGTTTTGCCAAGATACTATCTAGCACCTTGGATTCCAGCTCAGTACAGGTAGACGAAGTTTGGGAAGCAATCGAATGAAAGCAGGTCCTAGTCCCGTAAACGAAAGTGGACATTTTTTTTTCCTTTCCTGGGAATGGAACGGTGCCGTCAACAGTGAATTCACGAATTCCGGAAGAAGGACAGATTATTGCGTTCTACGGTGCTGTAATCGTTGCTCCCCTCCATCATGGACTGGATACCCACCCAAAAGGGAGAAAACCTTCCATAACCTGAAGCAGGCTTTAACCACAGCTCCCGCTCGGGTTACCTAGCAAGAGCAAGCACTGTCAACAATACAGTGGCATGCAAAAGTTGGGGAACCTCGGTCAAATATTCTGTTACTGTGAATCGCAAAGTAGTAAAAGATGATCTGATTTCCAAAACGCATAACGTTAAAGAACACACATTTCTTTAATATTTTAAGGAGGATTACATTTTTTTAATTTTCATCCCTCACAGTTTCAAAGTAACAAAAAAATGAAAAAGCTCTACGCAAATGTTTGGGCACCCTGCATGGTCAATACTTAGTAACAGCCCCTTTGGCAACCATAACAGCGGCGGACCCAAATGCTAGACACAGACACTGAAGTACTAGGGACAGGACTAGACGTGATAAGGAAGCAAGGGAAGAGTGGAAGAAATTACGCTGGAGATTGACACAGGCCCTGCACGAGACAACGATTCAGGGACAAGGACTTGTCTAGGATAGCGGAACCAGGACATGGAACTGGGAACTAGGAACCTGGGCTTAGACTCCGAGCCAGAGACTGTACAAGGACCCAGAACCTGGGTCTTGACTCGGGCTCGGTCTCCAGAACTATGAAAAGACGTGGCGACAGGACAGGACAAGAGACTCCACGACAGGTCTCAAATCCCCAGCACCGGGCTGGGCGAGGTACTCCTGAGCTGGGCAAGGCATAAGGACAGGACTAGAACAAGAAGCCTTGACTTGGATAGGACGAGGAATCCCCAGCACCGGGCTGGGCGAGGCATATGGACAGGACGAGAATACGAAGCCTTGACTTGGACAGGACGAGATTCTTGGAGTTGGCTAGGACAGACAAGGTTCTTGGACATGACGAGAGACTCTAGCACAGGATAAGGGAACACCAGCACCAGGTTGGGCGAGGTACTCCTGGGCTGGTCAACAACAAGAAACCTTGACTTAGTCGAGTGAGAGACAGAAACGCGGAGCCTTGGTCGAGGGAGAGACAGGAACATCGAATACAGAGTCGGGACCCCTCTTTGAGAACAGGACGTAGGGCTGGGACTCATTACACAGAATGCAGAATACGACGGGACGGTCCCAACAAAAGAGGCAGATGGCCAGACCTACCTAGCGAATGCGTGAACACAGAATAATCAAATACATGTATTTTCCTTAAAAATCCCGTGTTACGAAAGAGTTAAATTTGTCAGAAATCACATTTGATCCTCCCTTGGCGGGCGTAAAATCGGAGACAGAGAGCAACGGTTCTGAAACAGAACGGCATTAGCTTAGAATGTGGAATATGAGAGAGAAAAGGACTATCAGCCTTCTGTGCAAACGTGCTCTGATGTGAGACAGGAGTAGCAGGTAGACAAGAAAGGCAGACATGGGGAGGGAGGGAAGACAGGGAGTGAGAGTGAGAGAGGGAGACAGATATAAAGAATAATGGAATTAGCTGTTGGGAACTGTGTTCCCTCCAGCACAATGTGGATCAGATCAGTGAGTGGCTGATAATCATTCTTTGCACACAGTCCTTCTGTGACTTTACAAGTGGCTGACTGGTAGTTATCATGCCATCCTGATATATTAGAAGTTTAATAATATTCAGTATGTGTTCTTTGTCTCAATTTGCTGCGAAATCCTGATACTATTGAATCAGAACGGAGGGAGAAAAATAAAATATGTTCCTTGCACCCCATACCCGTACACATATCCCATACAAGAGGGCAGGCCGCAATCATACAGACTTTGTCACTGTACGGCAGCTGATGCTGTTCCGCTGGGTGCATCGTGTCGGTGTGATAGGATGCACTTTAATCCAGGGGCATCAGCATCTTTCTATGCAATGACTTTGTGTTTATTGGCAGTGAAAGGTGACGCTGTAACTTTTCACGATCTACTCTCCATTGAAGATCGCACAAAAACACCAGTGCTCTAAACCTGATATTCACTTTATTTTAATATTTTTTTTTCTTCTCTAATCGATTCCTTGGAATGCTTCCTCTCACTTGAGCAGCAGACGCAATCATATATTATTTCATTTTTTCTTTTGCTTTTGAAACTAATGTTGTTTTAATTTTACCCCAGACTGATGATATGGTATATCTGTGACCCTGCAGAGGCCGAACGGAAACTAGGGAATAATACAGGAATAGCTTATTTCCCTCAGCCATCAGGTTTCCGAATGGATATTGAAGCCATTAAAACTCCCTCACTACACGTTGTCCTCTTTCTGCACTAATTCAATTTAGCTTTACTATATATTATCTTCTAACGTGATTTTAAACGTCCTTCTGGTTCTGATTGTGTACAGTCTGTGATTCGCTTCTAAGATTCGCAGCTGCTTTATTTAGTATTGCGAAGGGTACATTTAAGAAATCAACTACGCCTCTGATAGTTGTAACCTTCCAGAAGTTCAGACTATTTGCCCTTTTCCCATCTGGCAACTTCCTCAATCTACTGTGCAATATTATCCTCTACCACCAGTCATCTTACAGTGCGTTTGAGATGCCTTCTGACATATGGTTGGAAAAGTTTTCCCTCAGATCGCTCTGTATTACCAATCCCTGTACACGGTTCTATTGCCCAAATACTATCCTGTCGCGCAGGGTGAGAAGGCTCTTCCATTTTGGTTATTTCCACCACCAGGTGTAATGAAGAAGATGCTGATTATGATTTATTCTCTGTATGTGTTTGTGCTACACACGTGGAAACTGAATCCGCTACGCAAAATCTAAACTTAAAATGGTCAACATTTCTGCCAACAAATTACATTATTGCATTTTTCAATCCCTTTGCTGCGTCGTCCGAGCGAGAAAACAAGTTATTCTGTCGGTGATCATTTCATACAGTTTCCAATCTGCTGTGCAAAGGCTTATCTATACAGAAACTATACCAAATACATGACGACAAATTGCAATCTATTGGCATTAGAATAACGACACATCAGTTGCACTTTTAAGGTAAAAGCCAATATATGGGTTAGGCCGTGATCCTGCATTTGAGGTTAGCGGTGAAACAGCAGGACAGTAGCACCTGGAATAATTGTCCACCTGTCTTGCTCGTTACGCTGTCACATGGGGCAGTAACTCACAAAATACAATGGTGCATTGAAGGTGTCTTTGACCCAGACAATCACGATCTTCTGACGGCAAGGGATTTGGATAATTCTCCAGTTGAATTCTATTCAGAGGAAGAATTTAAAATATGGGTGTCTTAGGAACATATTTCAGTGAGTGAACAGGACACGCTGTAAAATTATCACTGCGGCCACTGTTCTGGCGCAAAAGACAACATTATCATCATGGTCAACTGTGGGCGTTGAATAGTAATGACGTCAGCAGCTTGGCCTGCAGTGAGATCATCATCTCAGCTCAGTGAGCGGAGATCCAGAGAAGCAATGACAACATCAGCGTGAGCAGTGACCAACTTTGAAAGTGTAGAACAATCTGCTTATTAAATGCAAGAGCCCGGAATATTTCTGAAGTCCCAACATTACACTCAATGTGTCTGCTTCGTATCCACTGTTCTGCAGTCCCAATCCAGGGACTGGCTCTCCACGAGGTCGGAGAGATGAGTTTGAGTGTCAGTGGCTGAGACTTTGGACAGATTCATCAAGGCTGTGCTTCTCATCCGTCCCCGTTTACAGAGAACTCTTCTTTTCCTTCTTTTAGAGCAATGTTTATAAATCATTGCAAGATCTTTAAGAATGGCGTGTTTTTTTTATACAAACATATGGCGTATTCCATAATTCTGGATGTACCGAACTGCAACCGGTTATCTACAGCTATTTCTGACTGCACTTAATCTGATTTCTGATGTGCGTTAATTCTCTTTGTTGTTATACACAGCCAGGTTGAATCAAAACAAACCTGAACATTTATTCGCAACATTCTTCACAATGCGTTTAAGTGTTTAAATATGTGAAATGTGTGCTGATATGCATACATAATCTTTCAACAATTATATTACATTTGTCATTACCAATATGCGAGATCAGAACAAGATGCTGCTGTATAAAGCTGTAATTGATGCAGACTCGATATTATGATATTCCCCCGTGTGTTGCATTATCTGCACCACTGAATACAAGCTGCAGTTCCTCTCATACTTTCGGTTCTTTATCCACTTCTCTACTGAACAATGTCCAAATTATTTTTTTGTGCAGATAAACCAAATAAAAACATGTAAGTCGCCCCTTTCCTCCGCCAGCCAGCAGGTCACACTTGATTATGGTTAGTCCACCTCCCACGCCCACTACTCCCCCTCCACCCCACCGATCAGGGTCAGGTGTAGATGGGGGAGTAGGTGGAGGGTGGTCCTATGAGCAGTTGCGGTATTTCACAGGTCCTCGTTACGCGACCATTGACGCCAGACAGACAATCTTTGAAGAGCGCTGATTAATCCTGGAGACCCCGAACACACGGGCGATTTTTTTTTTGTTGCCGTTTTTCTCATTCACATTAACGATCAAAATAAGATTGTATTTGAGATTGTGAAAGAGATCAGTTATTGATCCACAGCGTGTACAATTCCTGACTGTGAGTCTCTAGTAATCGTATGAGTTAAGGGGTAATATGATATTGCATAGGGTCTCTATATTAGGGATACAGTACCTCAGATGCAATGCATCCCTCTCTCTTTCTCTCTCTCTCTCTCTCTCTCTCACTCTTTCGTTAAGCGTCTAAGACTTCTGCACAACACTCAATTAGGAATAGCTGGCCCCTTGCATATTGGAAAGAGTGACTACCGTAATATCGTCCTGGTGACATTCATTTTCTCTCTCCCGTTGTAATTTGTAAACCACATCTTTGCTGCTGTTTGGAAGCATTTATAACACCCTCCCCGTCCAATCAAGGTCTTCTTATATTTCAGTTTCTTAGCTGGACCCAGAACGATCCTATGTTACCTCCTTCTAAAGATTTTATTTCATGTTTTAACGCCAAAACCTCCTCTGCCGATCTGCCTGTCCTTTCGAAACCATTGATATCGTTGGACGTTAAGCTCACAGCTATAATTTTGTTTTATCCATGATTCAGGGATGCCCACGACGTCGAACATGCCAGACTGAAACTGTGCTACAACTTCAGCCTGTAATCATCACCCTTTGTGATGTTCACATTCTTTTACATCCCCTTGCCTACAATTCTGCCCCATCATCAGCCTGTCCTTGTCAGCAGTCTCACTACAGGCTGCTTCTGTTTGTAAACCCTCCCGAACTGCTTCGAAAACCTACCAGCAAGGATATTGATCTCCCTTGGATTCAGTGGAACTGATCCCTTTTGTACAGGTAGGACATTCCCCAGAATAGATCTCAAATGATCCAGAAATCTCAGCTCTTCTCTACCGCAGCCGTTTCTCAACCACGCAGTTATCTGCCAAATGACCCTAGTCTTGCCCTCACTGGCGCACGGCCCGAGCAGCAACTCACAGATTACCAACTTGGAGATCCTGCTTTGCCGAGTTCTTCCCAGAGGATCATGCCTCGCTCCCTAAAACAGCTCATGAGGACCTCATCGCTTCCCTAGATATGTCTTTGGTGCCAATATGTGCCATGATATCTGGCTGCGCACCCTCCCCATTTAGAATGCGATGGTCCCGATCTGATGCATCTATGACACCGGCACCTGGGATGCAACATACTGTCCGGGCGTCTCTACACGCCCACAAAAACACTCTTCTAATCCTCTAACCATGAAAACTCCTATCACCACTGAAGTCCTCTTCACCTCTGTTCTCTTCTAAGCCAAAGTACCAGACTCAGCGCCGGAGACACGGTCACTGCCGCTTCCTTACCACCTAACCCCCCAGTAGGTCATCCCCCTGAACATTATCGAAAGTGACACGGCCAGGCAGGAACGCTGCACCGGCGGCCCATTTCCATTCTTTAAACTGACTGTCACACAGTCACCTACCTCCTGCAACGTAGGGATAAATAACTCTCTGTGGCTCGTACCCTTCACTGATGCCGTCTTCCACCTGAGCTGGAGGTCATCGATTGAAGGCTTCAGTTCCCTAACACTTTCTCTTATTAACTGCACGTCGGTGGATTCCGTGATGATGGCGCTCTCCAAGAATTCGGACATCTCACACGTAGAACAAAACACGGCACCGGAGCCATATTCACTACACTAACTGGGCCGTAATAGTCGTGGAATAAATAAAAATGAAGAAGAAGCAGAGGAGGAAGAAGAAGAAGAAGAAGAAGATGTAGAAGAAGAAGAAGAAGAAGAAGAAGATGTAGAAGAAGAACAAGAAGAAGAAAAAGAAGAAGAAGAAGAGGAAGAAGAAGAAGAAGGAGAAGGAGAAGGAGGAGGAGGAGGAGAGAAGAAGAAGAAGAAGAAGAAGAAGAAGAAGAAGAAGAAGAAGAAGAAGAAGAAGAAGAAGAAGAAGAAGAAGAAGAAGAAGAAGAAGAAGAAGAAGAAGGAGAAGGAGGAGGAGGAGAAGAAGAAGAAGACGAAGAAGAAGAAGAGGAAGAAGAAGAAGAAGGAGAAGGAGAAGGCAGAGGAGGAGGAGGAAGAGAAGAAGAAGAAGAAGAAGAAGAAGAAGAAGAAGAAGAAGAAGAAGAAGAAGAAGAAGAAGAAGAAGAAGAAGAAGAAGAAGAAGAAGAAGAAGAAGAAGAAGAAGAAGAAGAAGAAGAAGAAGAAGGAGAAGGAGAAGGAAGAGAAGATGAAGGAACTTACCTCACACTGGTACACTCACACAACGGGTTGTCCGCTTCCACACGTCCTGTTGTCATTCACACCTGCCGGTATGGTGCGGTGTCCATGCTGGAGACTGCGCGGCCTTCAGCTTCCCCAAATCGTGTTGACAACAAACTGGATGGTGTTTGACCGCAGACTGCTGCAACATTCACGAAACACATACGAAATGCTGGCGGAACGCAGCAGGCCAGGCAGCATCTAGAGAGAGAAACACAGTCGACGTTTCAGGCCGAGATCCTTCGTGAGGACTAACGGAACAAAGAGATTGAAAGTGAGAGGCGGAGAGGGATATCCGAAATGATAGGAGAAGACAGGATGGGGAGGGATAAGGCTAAGAACTGGAAAGCTGATTGGCAAAAGGGATACAGAGCTGGAGAAGGGGAAGGATCATGGAACAGGAAGCCCAGGGAGAAAGAAAGAGGGAGGGGAACCCAGAGGAAGATGGAGGCAGGGAAGAACTGATTGTGAGAGCGACAGAGAGAGAAAAGGGGGAGGGGATAATAAATAAATAAATAAGGGAATGGGTAAGAAGGGGAGGAGGGGCATTAACGGAAGTTAGAGAAATCAATGATCATGCCATTAAGCTGGAGGCTACCCAGATGGAGTACAAGATGTTGTTCCTCCAACCTGAGTGTGGCTTCATATTGACAGTAGGGCGGCCGTGGATAGACATATCAGAATGGGAATGGGACGTGGAATTAAAATGTGTGGCCACTGTGAGATCCTGCTTTCTCTGGCGAACAGAGCGTAGATGTTCAGCGAAACGGTCTCCCAGCCTGCATCGGGTCTCGCCAATATATAGAAGGCAGAATCGGGAGCACCGTAAGCATTATATCACCCCAGCCGACAAACATATGTCCATGCGCTCCCCGACCACTCGTATGCGTTGTCTGCATATGATTTCAGCCTGAAGTACCGGACGGGGAGTCGGAACATCGACGCGGATGCTTTGTCCCGACGGATGCATGAGGGACTGGACTAGGACGAGGAGTCGGGGGGTGTTCCTGCCCCTGGGTGAAGGCCATATGTCAGTTTGCGATCGCCGCGTAGGTCGAGGACGAGGTGAGGCCGGATCGAGCAGTGGATCAATTGGGTGTTTCTGATGACGCTCTGCCCACTGCTTATTGCAATCTGACTGCTCTGGAGACGAAACAGTCCCGAATTGCGCTCTAAAGAAGTGGCAACTGCTCAGCGAGATGACCCGGGCATTGGCACTATTTAGCACGCGGTTAAGAAAGCGGCATACTGATTCGGAGGATGATAATTCGGATGTGTGGTACCTGCTGCCGTTCACTAACTCCCCCGTGTGGGAGGAAGAGGCTGCTGGCCCTTCTCCCATTGAGTCAGGTGAGGCGAAGGGGGGGGGGGTTGCTATTGCTGGGGAGCCTGGGGTACAGCAGGACTCTGAAGGAGAGGAGGTGGGGACTAACACGAAACAGGAGGCTCCGAGTTTCCGAGGGGCTTGAGTGGTAGATAGTGGGAGGTTTCGCCAGGTAGGCCCTGAGAGTCCCCAGTAGTGTCTGAGCCGGAAGAGTCACGAGAGGAGGTACGGGGGACCCGGTGAATTAGGAACCCCCTGGATAGGTTGGCCTATGTAGCGCCCGGGCAACAGGGTGTGATCTCTACTGTTCTGGGGAGTTTAGTCACTGCTTTCTGCACTTGGATTGGGCTCTGTGTTTTGCAGGAAAAGTTGGAGAATTATCTTAATGTCATGAAGGCATAACTAAATTTGGTGGGGAGAGGCTGTAAGTGGGTTCTCTGTAATGCTAACTATGCTAACTGCTCAGGATGATAAAATGGCTTCTCTGTAATGCTAACTGCTGCAGTAATGTGTTTTCCTGTAGCTGCGATGTTTGGGTTATAACTACAGATAACGGGGAACTAACCAACGTGGGGACATGTTATTCTATCTTGTATGCCTGGGAACTAAGCTGGTTCGCCGTCTTTTCGTCGAGGAGAGGAGAAGAGGAAGGCCGCGCCCGGAGCGCTCTGATAGACCACCGGGAGTTGTCCCAGCCGAGGGTGGTCTGGGTTCGGGGGGATCGATTGGTGGAATGGAGACCCGGATCGGTGAGCTCCAGCGAATTCAGACTGTTCAGAACCAAGTATAAGTGGCGTCTTTTTTATATATTTTGTTTCTCTACTCACCACATAGTCGCAGAAAGGTTTATAAAGTGTAATTATTTAATCCCCTACTGTATACCGTCTGATTTTTGCATTGGGTCTGTACTGAGTACATTACACAACACCCACACCAACTTGATGACGCAGTTTGGCGGGGCTGAAGGCCGGTTCCCCTGGACGCACACGAGCTGAGCGAGCCTGAGGCTGATATATGGAAAGACTTAGACAGATTAAGAGAATGTGCAATGATGTGGTAGATGGAACACAGTGTCGGGAAAGTCATGGGGAGGTCATGGCCGTGCACCTTGGTAAAAGAAATGAAAAATTTTACTATTTTTTAAAATGGAGAGAAAATACGGAGACGCGAAGGGGCTTGGGTGACCTTGCACAAGTTTCTCTAAAAGTTAATTTTCTGATTGGGTCTGTGATGAGGAAGGCAAATGCAATGTTAACCTATTTCAAGCGGACTAGAACATAGCAACAAAAAATGTAATGTTGAGACATCATAAAGCACTAGTGAGGCCTCACTAGGAGTATTGTACACAGTTCTAGTCCGCTTATCTTAGATTGGATGTGCTGAGACTGGAGATGTTTCAGCGGAGGTTCACAAATATTATTCCAGGATTCAGCAGCTTGTCAAATAAAGAGCGCTTGACGACTTTGGGTCAATAATTCACTAGAATTCAGAAGACTAGGGGGTGACCTAATTAAACAGATCGAATGATGAAAAGCCTTGATAGATTGGACGTGGAGAGGACGCTCCCTCTTCTGGAAGAGTCTAAGACCAGACGCCGCTGATTCAGAATAGAGAGGCGTCCTGTTCGAACGGAGATGAGGCGGCTTCTCATTAATCAGAGAGTGGTGAATCTGTGGAATTTTTTGCGCAGGCTGTTGCGGAAGCCGTTTTTATGTATGTTTAAGGTAGATGTCAATGAATTATTGATTAATCTGGGCTTAACTGGAGAAAGAAGAAGACTGGGGCGAAAAAAAATTGACCCAACACGACGAAATGGCGGGATTCCGTTTGGTGGCCGAGACTTGATGCGGACATCGAGCACTTAGTTGGTGCACGCGACCCCTGCCAGCAGTCTCGAACTGTAAAAGCTCCCGTCCCCATGGCACTGGCCGACCAAAACTTGGAGACGTTTAACGTTGACTCGCCAGTCTATTGGGCGGACACGAATCATTGATGCGCATTTTAAATGGATTGAGGCCAAAACGGTGAAGACCTCGACCAACAGGGCGACGATAAACACTTCACGCATTTTGTACGCATGGAATCCCTGATACTGTCGTCTGTGATAACTGTCCCGAGTTTACAAGTAAGGAATTCCAACTATTTGCAGAAGGCAATGGAGTTCGATCGCAGCATACGTCCCTTCATCACCCATCTTCAAACGGTATGGCTGAGTGAGCTGCTCAGATGTCACGCAGGGGACACAACAGTTTCATGGGGACATGCACCACAAGATCTACTGGCTGTTTTTCTTGATGCCGAAAACCTCACTAACCACTGCAGAGGTAATGATCGACCGCAGGTTGCATTCATGATTAGATTTATCGCGCCAGATCCGGACGAACGAGTAAGAGAGAAAAAGACATTGAAAGTGCGTTACGACTGAAATAGGGAACATCGGAACTTTGAGGTGGGAGATCCGGTTTATGTTCGCCGGAACCCTGAGAGCCGAAGGTGGGTGAAAGGAGAAGTTGTGGTGAAGGAGGACCAGCAAGTTCCTTCAAGGCTTGAAGATGGTTACTTGAGAACTTGAGTGTATGCCGCCGACATCTAGACTACCTCAGGGGATGGCCAAGTGAATCCCTCGTTCCACAACTGGCTAGTAAACAAGCCGGGTTAGCCCCACAACTTGTCGAAGAGAATCCCCAGTTGACAACACTGAATCCGGACTATCAATCGAGCCTGGGGTTTCTGGATTACGCCTATCAGAACGGACCAGAAAACAGGAGGAATATTATCCAGTTGGCTTCACCTAAAAAAAAACTTACAGTGTGGAGAGGCGTCCGATCCACAGGGCGACTCCTTATTGGTGTGTCATGTGACATCACGGGATTGGGCGCTTATTCCGTTAGGTTTGGCCTACTAATTCTGTCCGTGTGATCGTGTTCATTATATCCGGGTGACTACGACTACACCAGGCCTATTCGGTTGCAGATGACACAGTAACCGTTCTTTAATTGTAACAGTGGCATAGGTACTGCTCAGACATTATTAATAATTTTGCCGATAATACAACTGTTGTAAGCAGGATCTCAGAGGGTGACGAGGAACGGTATAGGAGTGAGGTAGATCGGCAGGTTGAATGATGTCATAACAACAGCCTTGCACTCAACGTCATCTAAACTATTGAATTGATTGTGGTCTACAGGAAATAGAAGTAGGAAGAGGCGGAAAAGCTTCCGGTTTAAGATGGTGGTGGTGAAGCTCAGTGACCACTTATCGGCGGCAATAAAAAACAAAGAAAACAACTAAAAACGGTATTAATAAATTTATTCTGGTAAACGATCGCTGCACACAAAAACTTATAACTTTCTATTCGGAGTTGAGCTTTTGAACCGCCCGTCTGAACTGGCTTTTTTGCGGTGTGAAGTGAAAGCTCGAAAGCGCTGGGCGCTGCTGCCTTGAAGGCCGAATCAATCCGTCGGGGTCCAGGTCGGAGATCCGAGAACGAGCCAATGTACAGCCATCGCTGGAGCGGACTGATGCGATTCGATGTGGCAGAGCAGAGGCGAGCGGAGGCGAGGCAGAGCCCGGCCCCTTGCCCGAGACCGAGTACAGATCCGAGATTAGATCGATTTTAAAGTGGGACCGAATTGGAAAATTCGGAACCAGCAGAATCGAGGTGGTGAGGCCAGACCCGAGAGAGTATCGAAGCAGCAGGCCCGGGTCCTAAAGCGAGGAACGACGCGATTTTTGGACGTTTTCATCGACGGGACAGTTTGGACAATGGACGCCGCTTTGAACTGGGGCAGGGACATGTTCTTGAATCGGTTGTTGCAATGTCTGGCTTCCTGTTTGTGGGGGGGGGGGGGACTCACTTTCCTGAACTTCAGTTCTGAATGTTATTTGCTTATGTTTATTGTTTGCAGCATTGGTCTTTTTGTTTTTGCCCTGCACAGCGGGTGATTGACTGTTTTCTTTCTTAACTGGTTCTATTCGTTTTTTTTGGTTTTGTGGTTATTTGTAAGGAGACGGATCTAAATGTTGAAACAGTGTACATTCATAATGAAGTCACTTTGAAATTTGGACTGTAAACAGGTACGTTTGCCTCGATGAGTCAGCAGAGGAAAGGCCGAGCAGCTTCCATTTCCCGTGGGTCCACGGCTCTGTAGATGATGCGTTAGGATAGAAGAATTAATGCAATTACGAGGAAGTTTGAGAAGATTTATGATGTCTCAAAAGACTCCAGACATTTTATACAAATGCACCATGGACAGTGTGCAGGCTGTTACATCACCGTCAGGTGTGGAGGTGCTAATACAGAAGATCGGGAAAAGCCACAAAGTGTTGTAAAGTTGTCATCTCCAGGCTCCCCACCATATTCAAAATACAATGCCTAAACAAGACGGCATCCATCATTAAGGACCCTCAAGGTGCAGAACACTTGGCATTACTGTCTTCAGTAAGGAGGTACCTAGTCACAAATCACACCCTGAACGTTCCAGCAATATGGCATCGTAGGTACTCGGTTGTTCCCACGTTTTAGTCTATTCCAAGATCAATCTGACCCTTTCCTACAACATAGCCATCATCTTTCCATTCATCTAGGTGCCTATCTGAGAGTCTATGGAATGTCCCTAACGTATATGACGCTACGTCACTAATTACAGAGGGTTGTACGTACGCACCACTCAGTATGTAGAAGAAATGCCTCTGCCATCACCACAATACTCTCCGCCCAACTCCATAAAGTTCTGCCTCCATGTATTCGCCATTTCTGCCTAGGAAACATGCAGTATCTCTTGCTGTGCAATCGACCTTTGCCTCTCATCATCCTCTACACCTTTCTGACGTCACAGCTCATATCCTGTCCTCCTAAAGAAAATTCTTATCTCGCTCAACCTCTCTTCACAATCACGGTAAATCTCTCCTGCTCCAGCTCTAACGCTTCAACATCCTTCCTATAATGCGACGACCGGAACGGGACAGAAGACAGTAAATGCGGATTCAGCAGGGTTTTATAGAGCTGCCAAATCATCTATTAACTCTTGCACTCATTGCCCCATCTCATGGAGGCCACCGCAGCCTCTGTTATCTGCCAAGCCAACTCTGAATCCACACAGGTAATTTTCCCTGGAACTCATGCTTCCTGCCTTCCTGAATGAGCTTACTGAATGGGCGAAAATACCATACTATAATCAATTTTCACAACCTCCAGTCCTCGGTTTTTAATTAATATGTCTGGCCAATTCCTCACGGAATTCACTCAGGTTCGTGAGACATGGTCTGCTCTTCTGAAAGTACTGTGGAATATCCCTAATCAGAATGTGCTTCTGCAGATGAATAGAATAAAATGGAACTTCATTGTCATTGCTCAAGACAACGAAATTACTTTCCTCCCGCATACTGGGCAAAAACAGATATTTGCAATTCTTGTGGTGCGGATTTATTAAAAAAAAAGAAACTGGATTTCCATCAATAAGTACTTTCGGTTGAACTCAAAGGCCATTGACAAGCCAGGGTGTAGCATTATTCAGCAGAACAAAAGCCCTCGGGAAGAAGTTATTTCAGTCTACTGTCATGGAGAAGATGATTCCCTGTCTCCTACCAGATGGCGGGAAATTAAGCAGACAATATCAGGAATCGGATGAGTTCTAGATTTGAAGATTGTCTCCGGGTCCGGTAGTTGAGGCCCAGCGATGTTCTGAGCCAACCTTATCGACCGTTTGAGCGGATTGCAGTCTGTCTCGCTACATCTAGAGTATAGCACATAAAATGTTGACCAACAAGGTTTGAGACAGATTAGCTCTCCCTAATCACCTCATACAGTATAGTCACTGTTGCGTTTTTGCTGCTAATGAGGTTTTGATGATGGACCGAGAGCGCACCTCGGTGATATTCATCACCAAAACCTTGTACCTGATGACGCTCTCCATTACGTCACCGGTTAGAAACAATGGGGCTTGTTCGAGACTTCTTGCATTTTTGAAGTCGACTATCATTTCTATTGTCTTCTTGATGTTGAGTGGAAGACTGAAGTTCATCCTCTCTGTCTGTGGATACATTAAACTTTGTGATTAGTCCAGTCACTGCTGTGTCCTCTGCGACTATGATGATTGAGTATGTAGCATGAACAAGAGTGCAGTCATAGGCGAAGGGAGAGTAGAGCAGTGGGCTCAGTACACGCCACTGTAAGGATCCTGTGTTCAGGGTTTGAGGATTTGATGTTCACCTGTTTAGTTTCACCGTCTGGGTACGACTGGTGAGGAAGTCTAAGTTTCAGTTACAGGTTGATGTGCGGAGACCTCTTAAATTGTATCTCCAGGAAATCTCCGCAATTTTGCCATCATTGAGTAAGAGCCATTGGTCTATCATTTCCAGGGTGAATCCTGTTACCTTTTGTTGATCAAAATAATGACACTTGTCCATACCCTCCCACTATCTAATCCTTTGGTCCTATTTTTGTGGTCAGTGATGACTCACAAATAATCACCAAAGTCGAAACGATCTCTTTCCACGCATCCCGTAGTAACATGAGCAATATTCTGTTCGGACACGGGGTCTTCATACTCTTCAAAATCTCCAATACACATTCTTTCTAAACCTTGACATATTCCAGCATATGAGGCTGTTCACGCTGCTCCCACATTCATCAAGTTCCCTCTGGGATTCCTACTCTGTGGTCTACGGAGGACTGGGTTAATAGTGCTGGTCCCCGGCATCAACTCTGTTGGGAAGCTCTGCACTGGTGAATACTGAAGCAAAGCATTCATTACCGACCCGCACTGCCGCCCCCGACTCCAGGCACATGTTTCTTTCCTCTTGTATCTTTCATCGTTTCTACGCTGTCGTCCTCCTGTTCTCCTCTTCGCCAATGAACAATCCTAACACTTATGTCCACTGTTTGGCTCCTTCGTGATGACTTTGTAACTCTCCAGAATCGTCTCTGATGATCTCTGCTTCTTAAGCGTTCAGCGTGCTTCTTTCTTCCTCGGGAATGGATATTCCACATCTCGTCACAGCTATGACCCCTTCGAGTTAGCATACTTTCCCTACCTCAGCGGGACAAACCTACCCAGAACGCCAAGCAAGGTCACCCTAAACAACCTTCACATTTCTGTTGGGCATTTCCCGGAACACATCCGTTCCCAGTTCACATCTCCTGGTTCCTGCCTGACAGCATCATGATGGGTACTCCCCCAAATTAAACACATCCCAATATATTCTGCTCATATCCTTGTCCACGGCTATGTAGAAGTTCAGGGAGTTGTCGTCAGTATCACCAAAATACTCGCTAAGCCTCGTATATCTTAGTTGAACTTATTCTCTTCTAGCGTCGGCTTTCTAAAGTATTCCTAAACTTTTCTAAATTAAAAAAAACTACGTCACTGTTTACGTTTTTTTGTGCTACCTCTCTTGTTTATTTATTTATTGATTATTTTAGTGCTTTTGGACGTGTTCCACTGCACACACATTTCACGACATTTACTGGAGATAGTAAACGTGATGCTGGTTCCGATTCTGATGATGGAAATGAGGAGCCAGTGATGATCCATAATATGCACCGCCATTTATTGAGACCTTATTCGGAGCCAGAAAAGCCGATGTGCATTTGATATCGGTAATATTCATCACAGAGGTTATTATAAAGATTCTTAACCTTCAATGTCAAAAATCAGGGGTTACTTCAATATATTTCGTGCTGTCGTTGTCAATCACGTCCGCACAATGGGTTGGTGAGTTCAGTTTGACTGAAGAAGTGTGAACAAAGTTGGAATAAGGTGATGAAATCCGTGTGGTCTACAATTACATTGGGCAAATAACGCAGACTGTGCAAGCCCGCTGTAAAGTTCATACGATGTGGGATTGGTTTCAGGATAAATCGTGAGCTAACTCAAAGCTAACATTGGCTTTGTGAGATATGGAGCGAGATATCATACAATAAATATCAAATAAAATGAATGTGAAGGCAACAATAGAAGTAGGTGATAGGTCATGACTGGTATTTCAATCCGGAATGCGTGGAACAGCTTTAAAAGGTTTCTGATTGTCTACTTTACTAGACGGTGTTATGGACTGAACTCTAAGTATTCCCCGTGGTGCCAAGAGAACACAGAAATAGAAACGGCACCTTGTTTGTTAACTGACTGTAACTAACTCGAGTTGCTGTGCAAAC
The DNA here is from genome assembly GCF_030028105.1 of Mobula birostris. Taxonomy (NCBI): domain Eukaryota; kingdom Metazoa; phylum Chordata; class Chondrichthyes; order Myliobatiformes; family Myliobatidae; genus Mobula; species Mobula birostris. The sequence goes on from NC_092382.1 coordinate 64,123,422, forward strand.
TTTGTTGCTGTTGTTGATTTTTTAACCGGGGTATAGATTAATGTATAAAAGGGCAGCGAGATCAGAACGCAGGCGACTGGCACATCGTGCTAGGAGTGCTGTACATTTTGTACAATACCCGAAAATGGCTCTACCGACAATCCGGCAAGTAAGGATTGTATTTTACCCTATCCTCACAGCTTTCGGTGTTCCAGGTAAGTCGACACATCCTCTGTCTGAAATGAAAGGGACGGTCTTCTATTAACAGTCATTTCACTGGGTGTTGTTTATGGGCGAAACCAGCCCAGCGCGGAGACACGGTAGACTACTGCTGCTGAGCGGTTTGTCTCCGCTCTATGCGCTGATGCAGGATCAAGTTCACTGCCGCTGCACTCCCTCCAAAGTTCAGCGCAAACGATGCTGCTGAAATTCAGAGAGATCAATCCTCTCCGCTGTTAACCACTGTCAGCGTACATTTGATACCGCGGATTGTTACAGATTGAAATATATTTTGTGACCTAACTTTTGGTGAAGGAGCAGTAGAACAGTACGAATTGTGGGAACATTGTGGATTGTACCAACTGCTGCTGTAGCTGAACTCTCTCTCTCTCTCTCTGTCTGTCTGTCTGTCTCTGTCTCTCTCTCTCTCTCTCTCTCTCTCTCTCTCTCTGTCACTCTCTTTCTCTTTTTCTCTCTCTCTTCTTCGCTGTCTCTCTCACCCTCCGTCCTCTCTCTCTTCCCACTCTCCGCCCCACTTTCTCTCTCTCTCGCTTTCTCTTTCTCTCGCTCACCTGCACTCACCCTCCCCCCACCCCGACCTTTGTGGATTTACAATCAGACCTTTCATTACATGTCTTACCCGAACCATTTCGGAATTATAGTAAATATAGCTAGCACAAGAATGGGGTATCCACCTGGGGATTTGAAACAATTTCTCCCTATCGCACCTTTAAGATGATAATGAATGTGATCAAAAATGGTGGATGTATCCAAGTGGAAGAGCTTATTTATTGATGGACGTTTCTGAAACTATTGGAGTTTAAGCTAGATTGTGTACAAGTGACACTGGACGGGTCAGTGAAGTTCGATTCTGTTCACCAGGCCCTACGCTCATTCATTGACTAAACGGAGGAAACGAGTGCATCGGTTTCGCCCTGGGACTAGTGACCGACAGCGAGCACGACCCCACTTACTCCGGGCCAGTAGCGACTCAATAATAATGAGAGTTTCGTTGAGTGGAATCTGCCGGCTGCACATCAGCCGATCCTCCTACAGCTACTGTGTTCAGCTCTCTCACGGCTCTCATTCCCTACGGCTGGTGCCTGAATGAGGCTTCGAAGGTAACAGCCATTGTAATGATGGTCCCACGGGTAAGGAATGTCGGGCGCAAGGGAGATATAGGAGAAGATGGTGATCTCCCCTATTTTTCTGCGTTGTGATGGCGAATGAGCAGCAGTGCTGCCCCCTCTCGGTTACATCGCCAAGGTGACATCGAGAGCACGTCACCAGCAACTTAACCAGGAGCAGTGCTGCCCCCTCTCGGTTACATCGCCAAGGTGAAATTCAGAGCACGTCACCAGCAACTTAACCAGGAGCAAATGCACAGTTCAGCTCCGATCATTTTTAGTTCACTAAATAAGGAGTTTTATTCTCTTTTGAAACATGCTTGATTATTTTAATTACCTTAACAGTAGATAATGGGGGCAGCAGTTAGAGCAGCTGAGTGCTCTCTTTGCAGTATGTGGGAAGTCAGGGCGAGCACAATTGTCCCTGATGACTACACCTGTGAAAGGTGCATCCAGCTGCAGCTCCTGTCAAACCGAGTTAGGGAACTGGAGCTGGAGCTGGATGAATTTCGGATCATTCGGGAGGCAGAGGCAGAAATAAACAGGAGTTACAGAGAGATAGTCACCCCTAAGAGTCAGGAGACAGGTAGCTGGGTGACTGTCAGGAGAGGGAAGGGGAATAGACAGAATGGGAAAAGCACCCCTGTGGCCGTCCCCACCAATAATAAGTATATCATTTTGGATACTGTTGATGGGGACACCTTATCAGGGAAAATTTGCAGTGGTTGCGTCTCTGGCACCGAGACTGGACCCTCAGCTCAGAAGGGAAGGAGGGAAAAGAGGAGAGAAGTAGTGATAAGGGATTCGATAGTTAGGGGGACAGTTAGGGGTTTCTGTGAAAGAGATCGAGAATCCCAGATGGTCTGTTGTCTCTCTGGTGCCAAGGTCCGGAATATTGTGTCTCGGATCGAGTTCTCAGTATTCTCAAGAGGGAGGGTGAGCAGCCAGCTGTCTGGTCCATCTAGGGACAAATGACGTGGGTAGGAAGAGTGAGGAGGTCCTGAAAAGTGAGTTTAGGAAGTTAGGCGCCAAGTTAAAGGACAGGACATCCAGGATAGCAGTATCAGGATTGCTATCAGTGCCACGTGCAGGCGGGTTTAGAAATAGTAAGATAGCGCAGATCAACACGTGGCTGAAGACGTGGTGCAGAAGGAAGTGCTTCAGATTTATAGATAATTGGGCGGTTTTCCAGAGAAGGTGAGACCTATTCCGGTGGCACGGCTTACATGTGAACTGGAGGGAGACAAATATTCTTTCAAGTAGGTTTGCTGGAGAGGCTCCAGTGGATTTAAACTAGATGCAAGGGCGGAGAGAAGGAAGGAAAAGGAGATAGTAAAGTCGTTGGCACCGTTAGTGATAAACAGAGAGTAAGAAGTGGAAATTTTCATAAATTCATTTATTTTAATGCGAGGAACATTGGAAGAAAAGTGGATAAGCTTAGAGCATGGATTTATACCTGGATGTATGATGTTGGAGCTATTAGTGAAACATGGTTGCAGGAGGGGTGTGATTCGCAACTAAATATTCCTGGGTTTCTTTGCTTCAGGTGTGATAGGATCGCAGGGACAAAAGGGGGAGGTGTTGCATTGCTTGTCAGAGAAAATATTGCAGCGGTGCTCTGGCAGGATAGATTACAGGGCTCGTCTAGGGAGGCTATTTGGCTGAAATTGAGGAATGGAAAGGTGTAGTAACACTTATAGGGGTGTATTATAGATCACCTAATGGGGAACGAGAATTGGAGGAGCAAATTTGTAAGGAGATAACAGACATTTAGTAAGCACAAAGTTGTGATTGTGGGAGATTTTAAATTTCCACACATAGACTGGGAAGCCCATACTGTAAAAGGACTGAATGGTTCGGAGTTTGTAAAATGTGTGCAGGGTAGCTTTTTGCAGCAATACATAGAGGTACCAACTTGAGAAGGGGCAGTGTTGGATCTCCTGTTAGGGAATGAAATAGGTCAGGTAACAGAGGTATGTGTTGGGGAGCACTTCGGGTCCAGTGATCACAATGCCATTAGTTTCAATATAATTATAGAGAAGGATAGGTCTGGACCCAGGGTTGAGATTTATGATTGGAGAAAGGCTTACTTTGAGGAGATTTAGAAGGAGTGGATTGGGACAGTTTGTTTTATAGGAAGAATGTAATAGAGTAATGGAGGTCATGTAAACGTGAAATTTTGAAGGTACAGACTCTTTATGCTCCTTTTAGGTTGAAAGGAAAGGTTAAAAATTTGAGAGAGCCATGGTTTTCAAGGGATATTGGAAACACAGTTCGGAAAAAGAGAGATACCTACAATAAATATAGGCAGCATGGAGTAAATGAGGTGCTGCAGAAATATAAAGAATGTAAAAAGAATCTAAGAAAGAAATTAGAAAAGCTAAAAGAAGTTACGAGGTTGCTTTGGCAAGTCAGGTGAAAATAAATCCAAAGAGTATCTACAGTTGTATTAATAGCAATAGGATAGTGGGGGATAAAATTGTTCCCTTAGAGAATCAGAGTGGACGGCTATGTGTGGAACCAAATGAGATGGGGGAGATTTTGAATAATTTCTTTTCCTCGGTATTCACTGGGGAGAAGAATATTGAATTGTGTAAGGGTACGGAAACAGGTAGGGAAGTTATGGAAACTATGATGATTAAAGAAGAGGAAGTATTGGTGCTTTTACGGAACATAAAAGTGGATAAGTCTCCGGGTCCTGACAGGATATCCCCTAGGACCTTGAGGGAAGTTAGCGTAGAAACAGCAGGGGCTCTGACAGAAATATTTCAAATGTCATTACAAACAGAGATGGTGCCGGAGTATTGGCGTATTGTTTACGTTGTTCCATTGTTAAAAAAAAAGGTTCTCAGAGTAAACCTAGCAATTATCGGCCTGTAAGCTTGACGTCAGCGTTGGCTAAGTTAATGGAAAGCATTTTTAGAGATGGAATATATAATTATCTGGCCAGACAGTGTCTGATTAGGAACAGTCAACATGGATTTGTGAGTGGAAGGTCATGTTTGACAAATCTTATTGAATTTTGTGGAGATGTTACTAGGAAAGCTGACGAGGGTAAAGAGGTGGCTATTGTCTATCTGCACTTCAGTAAGGCCTTTGACAAGGTTCCACACGGAAGGTTAGTTAGGAAGGTTCAATCGTTAGGTATTAATATTGAAGTATTAAAATGGATTCAACAGTGGCTGGATGGGAGACGGAAGAGAGTATGGTGGATAACTGTTTGTCGGGTTGGACGCCGGTGACTAGTGGTGTGCCTCAGGGATTTATACTGGGTCCAATATGGTCGTCATATACATTAATGATCTGTATGATTTGGTGCTAAATTGGATGAGTCAGTATGCAGATGATACTAAGATAAGTGGCAATTTAGATAATGAAGTAGGCTTTCAAAACTTGCAGAGATTTAGGCCAGTTAGAAGAGTCGGCTGAAAGATGGCAGATGGAGTTTAATGCTGAAAAATGTGAGGTGCTACATTTTGGTAGGACTAATCAAAATAGGACATACATGGTAAATGGTAGGGTATTGAAGAATGCAGTAGAACAGAGGGATCTAGGAATAATGGCGCATAGTTCCCTGAAGGTGGAATCTCATGGGGATAGGGTGGTGAAGACAACTTTTGGTTTGCTGGCCTTTAATGATCAGAGCATTGAGTACAGGAGTTGGGATGTAATGTTGAATTTGTATAAGGCATTGGTAAGGCCAAATTTGGAGTATTGTGTACAGTTCTGGTCAACAAATTATAGGAAAGTTGTCAATAAAATTTAGAGAGCACAGAGGAGATTTGCTAAAATTTTGCCTGGTTTTCATCTCCTAAGTTACAGAGAAAGGTTGAACAAGTTAGGTCTTTATTCTTTGGAGCCCAAAAGGTTGAGGGGGAACTTGATAGAGGTGTTTAAAGTTATGAGGGGGATTGAGAGAGTTGATGTGGATAGACTTTTTCCATTGAGAATGGGGGAGATTCACCAAAAGTTTAGGGGTAACACGAAGGGGAACTTCTTTACTCAGAGAGTGGTAGCTGTGTGGAACGAGCTTCCAGCAGAAGTGGTTGAGGCAGGTTCGATGTCTTTGTTTAAAGTTAAATTGGATAGATATATGGACAGGAAAGGAATGGAGGGTTATGGGCCGACTCCAGGTCGGTGGGACTAGGTGAGAGTAAGAGTTCGGCATGGACTAGAAGGGCCGAGACGGCCTGTTTCCGTGCTGTACTTGTTATATGGTTATGGTCCAATCGGTATGTCTTTGGATTGTGGGAGGAAACTAGATCCCCTCCCCCAGTGGAAAACCACGTGGTCACGGGGAGAACGTATGAACTCCTTACGGACCACAACAGGAATCGAACGCGGGTCGACTCTAACGCATTGTGCTACTGTGCCACCACAACTTGGAGTCTACCTTGACGGACTTTGTGGTGTCGTTCCTCCACCCTCAGGGAACTCTCATCTTGACAGTAGATGAGTCCATGGACCGTCTTATCATAATGGGAATGGGAAGTAGAATTATAGTGGGTAGCCAACGGAACAACAATTTGAAAAAGAGGCGTTTTATTTGAAAATAAACCAAAACCCTCCAATGCCTGTTCATGAACAAAACTGGGACATGTCCAGTTGCTGATCCCTGGGGTTCCCGAGTGGCGTCTGACCGGGAAGCTGCAGCTGGGCTTGCTGACTCTGCAGGGGTGGTGGTGAAACCTGGAACAGGCTCTCCAGTCGCTGATCCATGGAATTCCCAAGTTGTGTCGGAGTGGGAATCTATATCTGGGCTTGCAGTCCCTGCACACACAGCCTCTACTCTGATATTTAATACTTCTACCCTTGCTTCTCAAAACCCTCTGCTCTTATCTTCCTCTCTCAGCATTCAGTCTCCCTGCATCACTCAGTCTCTTCTTCCTTCCTTCCAGTAGGACCGTCACTGTCATTGATCTCTCGGCCCAACTCTCCTTAAACAGTCGTCACTCTCTGTACGCTTGCCTCACTCCTCCCACTCCATCATCCCTCCTCTCTCTCCATTTCATTCCTGTGTTTTCTCAATCACTTCTTCCTTTCCATGTCGTGAATTACTCTAATCCCACTCCAGACATTTCTAATTCTCATCAGTCACGGTGCAACTCCTCACAGACATTCCTTAGTGAATTACTCTAATCCCACTCCAGTCATTTCTAATTCTCATCAGTCACGGTGCAACTCCTCACAGACATTCCTTAGTGAATTACTCTAATCCCACTCCAGTCATTTCTAATTCTCATCAGTCACGGTGCAACTCCTCACAGACATTCCTTAGTGAATTACTCTAATCCCACCCCAGTCATTTCTAATTCTCATCAGTCACGGTGCAACTCCTCACAGACATTCCTTAGTGAATTACTCTAATCTCACTCCAGTCATTTCTAATTCTCATCAGTCACGGTGCAACTCCTCACAGACGTTCCTCCCTTGCACTGTGTGACTATCCTCCCCGCTCTCATTACTGGATCTGTACTGGGTACAATATTGTTCATCATATACATTAATGATCTGGATGATAGGGTGGTAAATTGGATGAGTAAGTATGCAGATGATACTAAGATAAGTGGTGTTGTGGATAATGAAGTAGATTTTCAAAGCTTGAAGACAGAATTAGGCCAGTTAGAAGAGTGGGCTGATTGATGCCTAATGGAGTTTCAAGCTGATAAGTGTGACGTGCTACATTTTGGTAGGACTAATCAATAGGATATACATTGTAAATGGTAGGGCATTGAAGAATACAGTAGAACAGTGGGATCTTGGAATAATGGTCCATAGTTCCCTAAAGGTGGAATTTTGTTAAACTGGCCTTTATAAATCAAAGCATTGAGTATAGCAGTTGGGATGTAATGTTAAATTTGTAAAAGGCATTGGTAAGGCTAAACTTGGAGCATTGTGTAAGTTCTGGTCACCGAATAATAGGAAAGATGTCAACAAAATATAGAGAGTACAGAGAAGATTTATTACAATGTTAACCGGGTTTCAGCACCTAGGTTACAGAGAGATTTTGTACATGTTGGTTCTTTATTCTTTGGAGCGTAGAAGGTTGGGAGGGGGGACCTGATAGAGGTATTTAAAATTATGAGGGGGATAGATAGAGCTGACGTGGATAGGCTTTTTCCATTGAGACGGGAGGAGATTCAAGCAAGAGGACATGAGTTGAGAGTTAGGGGGCAATACTTTAGGGGTAACACGAGGGGGATCTTCTTTACTCAGAGAGTTGCAGCTGTGTTGAATTAGCTTCCAGTGGAAGTGGTAGAGGCAGGTTCTATATTGCCATTTAAAGTAAAATTGTACAGCTATATGGACAGGAAAGGAATAGAGGGTTATGGACTGAGTGCAGGTCGATGGGACTAGGTGAGAGCAACCGTTCGGCACGTACTACAAGGGCCGAGATGGCCTGTTTCCGTGCTGTAGTTGTTACGTGGTTAAATGGTTATATTTCCACGGTAATCCTGCCGATCACTGTCGGAATAGTATTTTCACATTGGATTCCAAGAACACTTCTCCTAGCCCTATTTCTAACTCACAATTTATGACTCTTT